>NC_143026.1:89594820-89629820 GCF_057628025.1 Oncorhynchus mykiss | reverse complement strand
GCTCCACAAACATCCCCCTCCCTGGTAGTCGGGGGTCGTGTATTCATGGCGGCCCTAGTGGCCCAGTACTTCCCTGACAGGTTACCTTTTATCTCTATCTAGTTGTGGTCTAGATTTCACCCGGTTCTACATACTGTAATATAGTGTTGTATATATCTTCCTTTTCTTTATAGCTCTCTCTTTGAGAGTAGGGTTTTATACTAACACCACATTCCCTGTGTACATGTGTTTTGTTCTAGTAGGTTTACATCTATAACATGTTCTGTTCTGTCCTATATTTCTGTCTGATATTGTGACATCTAGTGGCCCTTTTAAGTACTTTAGATTACCACAGGTAATCTGCAATTACCTCCGGGTCGCTGTGTGACCTTATCGCTCCCACTATTGTTTGTGGAGAAATGCTCTGACTGGAAGTGTGCGGAGACTTTTTCCTGTTTCTCCTGTTCTGCCTTTTGCCCGCGAGCACCTTCACAAATCAACTTTGGGTGTGTGGTAGATTCTCAATCAATCAATCAATCAAAAGTATTCATAAAGCCCTTTTTACAACAGTATTTGTCACAAAGTGCTTATACAGAAACTCAGTCTAAAACCCCAGAGAGCAAGCAATGCACGGTGGCTAGGAAAAACTAGAAAGACATTTATTTATATAACCTTTTATGACCATTTCTTATTTTCAGTGGGTTAACTGCCTGTTCAGGGGCAGAACGACAGATTTGTACCTTGTCAGCTCCGGGATTTGAACTTGCAGTGTTCCTAATCCAACGCTCTAACCACTAGGCTACGCTGCCACCCCAAACCCAGGAAGAAACCTGAGAGGAAACAGGCCTATTATCGTTATCTTTTCAAATTATAACTGTTTGGAGTGTATTCGTTTTCTGAGAGCTGCGAGATATTTACCAGGTTTATTTGCAATGAAGTAGTTCATTGATCTTAACTTGTGTGGCTGGCTCTCGTCAAAAGTCAAATATTGTTTTCCTGGTTAAATTCAGAAATGGTATTTTCTTCTTTAGCGTGTAAATATTTTTTATGCGCTTTTTCTAAGATAGTGAATTACCTTTATTTAATTTTAATTTCTACATTAGATTGAACTTTTACAGAGTATGAGATTATCATTCCACTAACGTACACCTTAAAGGCATCTCAAATTATATCGGGGTTCAACTTTTCCCGGTCCTCTATGTCTACATTCACAATGGTAAATGTTAAAATGTGACTCCCTAAATGTGGCTTTTGTATTACTGTGTCTGTCAATCTTATCGAATGTATGATTTAGTTCACCTGCTATTAAATAATTGTTCCTGTCTGGATTTGATTTAATATAGCTTGAATTCTATCTAAAAACACCAGATTTGACAATGAAATCAATGTGTATTTTTCACCACGTACGGTACAATGCAACATTAGAAAACAGCTTTCTTGGTCCGTATCCTGAGATATAAGGGAAAGCGGTGGATTCTTAGATTCCCTTCACATTCCATGTGATAAATTGTATTTGTTTGGTCTTTACTTATATAGAATCAAAGTTAACCTTCCATCTATCACTGAAGAACCAATAAAACATTTTAGCAGACATGACAAATGAGGTGTGGTTAGAATGGGAGGATCCATAGTATAAATACATAGTTATCAATATACTCTCTCTCTCTCTCTCTCTCTCTCTCTCTCTCTCTCTCTCTATATATATATATATATATGCAGACATTTATTAACCCCCCCCCCCCCCCCCCCCCCACACACACACACCAAAAAACAGAAAGCAAAGTACTTCTTTGTACTTTGAGGTGCAAAGCCTTTTAGAGCTTTTAAGCTCCAACTCCTCTGCTAATGCAAAAAACAAAAATACACCCGGTGGATTATATCATTGTACATTCATTGGAGAAAGACTGACACTTAAGTAGTGGGGTCAGTTTGTATTAGCTTATAAATTAAATTAAAGTATAGTGGTAGGTGGGGGGGGGGGGGGGGGGGATCTACTTTGGGAGAGTGGGTCCTCAGAGAGACTGAAATGGGATGAGTGGAGGCCCAACGCACACCTCAGAGATGTGTCTCCCAGTCACCCAGATAAAGCCCCTTTCCATTCTCACCAATAACCACCGTTGAATCATCTAGTTATAATGACAAGGAATACTAATGATTCTACATCCTCACAAAGAAAATACGTTAACTTACAATGTGGTATAATTAAGTCCGTCCTACTCTCTCTTCCAAACCAAATCAAACCCTCTCTACCACCCCCTCCCAGTTCCCCCCCCCCCCTTTACCCCATTTATGCCTAGTTTATCTCCACCTCCCATCTCTACTCACCATCGCCCACCAAAACCAAGCTTGTCCCAATCTCCCATCCTTGCCCTCTCTTACCCACCCAGGCCCAGTTAATCCTAATCTCCCATCCTTGCCCTCTCTTACCCACCCAGACCCAGTTAATCCTAATCTCCCATCCTTGCCCTCTCTTACCCACCCAGGCCCAGTTAATCCTAATCTCCCATCCTTGCCCTCTCTTACCCACCCAGGCCCAGTTAATCCTAATCTCCCATCCTTGCCCTCTCTTACCCACCCAGACCCAGTTAATCCTAATCTCCCATCCTTGCCCTCTCTTACCCACCCAGACCCAGTTAATCCTAATCTCCCATCCTTGCCCTCTCTTACCCACCCAGACCCAGTTAATCCTAATCTCCCATCCTTGCCCTCTCTTACCCACCCAGGCCCAGTTAATCCTAATCTCCCATCCTTGCCCTCTCTTACCCACCCAGACCCAGTTAATCCTAATCTCCCATCCTTGCCCTCTCTTACCCACCCAGACCCAGTTAATCCTAATCTCCCATCCTTGCCCTCTCTTACCCACCCAGACCCAGTTAATCCTAATCTCCCATCCTTGCCTTCTCTTACCCACCCAGGCCCAGTTAATCCTAATCTCCCATCCTTGCCCTCTCTTACCCACCCAGACCCAGTTAATCCCACCATCCCATCCTTGCCCTCTCATACCCACCCAGACCCAGTAATCCCAACCTCCCATCCTTGCCCTCTCTTACCCACCCAGACCCAGTTAATCCTAATCTCCCATCCTTGCCCTCTCTTACCCACCCAGACCCAGTTAATCCTAATCTCCCATCCTTGCCTTCTCTTACCCACCCAGGCCCAGTTAATCCTAATCTCCCATCCTTGCCCTCTCTTACCCACCCAGACCCAGTTAATCCCACCATCCCATCCTTGCCCTCTCATACCCACCCAGACCCAGTAATCCCAACCTCCCATCCTTGCCCTCTCATACCCACCCAGACCCAGACCCAGATCCATATAAAAATGATGTGGGGCTCTATTCAGTTCTTGCTGGTCTAAAATTTGCACCGTTGTTTCCAGAAGGCCAACGTTGTTGTCTTGTTCGCCCATGTACATAAAGTACATATCTGACACCATAAACTCGACTTTCCTTCAGAGCAAATCTACTTTTTGAACAACAGATCGTAACACTTAGTTTGTTGTGTTGAGCAATAAGAGTCTTTTTTTAGTTATGTTTTCCTGGATATCCTTCCGCGTGTTTGTTGGTCTCATTTGCATCTCCAAGTTGTTCTTCGTCTTTTCCTCTAAGGGAAGCCATGGCTTGTTGGGTTCTAGTCGCACTGTCACTTTACTCACAGAATGGTTCGCTGTTGTATACTGAACAAAAATATAAACGCAACATGTAAAGTGTTGGTCCCGTGTTTCACGAGCTGAAATAAAAGATCACAGAAATGTTCGATATGCACAAAAAAGCTTATTTCTCTCAAATTGTGTGCACACGATTGTTTACATCCCTGATAGTGAGCATTTGTCCTTTGCCAAAATAATCTGTCCACCTGACAGGTGTGGCATGTCAAGAAGCTGATTAAACAGCAAGATAAATATCACTCTAAAATGTGCAGTTTAGTCACACAACACAATGCCACAGATATCTCTTTGAGGGAGTGTGCAGTTGGCATGCTGACTGCAGGAATGTCCACCAGAGCTGTTGCCACATAAATGGATGTTCATTTCTCTACCGTAAGCCGCCTCCAACGTTGTTTGAGAGAATTTGTCAATACGTCCAACTGGCCTCACAACCGCAGACCACGTGTAACCACACCAGCCCAGGACCTCCACAACCACAGACCACGTGTAACCACACCAGCCCAGGACCTCCACAACCACAGACCACGTGTAACCACACCAGCCCAGGACCTCCACAACCACAGACCACGTGTAACCACACCAGCCCAGGATCTGCACATCCGGCTTCTTCACCTACAGGATCGTCTGAGACCAGCCAACAGGACAGCTGATGAAACTGAGGAGTATTTCTGTCAGTAATAAACCTCTTTTGTGGGGAAAAACTCATTCTGATTGGCTGGACATGGCTCCCTAGTCATGTGAAATCCATAGATTAGGGCCTAATTCATTTATTTTAATTGACTGATATCCTTAAGTGAACTGTAACTCAGTAAAATCTTAGTTTTTTTGTGGCAGATTTGTGTTTAGTATATATAATGGACCTCTCACGTTCTCCTGGTTTCTTGGGGATATATTGATCTATCGACTTTAGAGGATTATTATTTAAAAAAAATCTGGCTTTCATAGTTTTGACTGTAAAAAACAGTCCTATCTGTAGACGCATTGAATCTTCTAGTGAATCTTTCTTTTTATTTCAACAACTTTGTCACGCCCTGATCTGTTTCACCTGTCTCCACCCCCCTCCAGGTGTTGCCCATCTTCCCCATTATCCCCTGGGTATTTATACCTGTGTTCTCTGTTTGTCTGTTGCCAGTTTGTCTTGTTTGACAAGTCAACCAGTGTTTCTTGTCTCAGCTCCTGCTTTTCCCCAGTCTCTCTTTTTCTTGCCCTCCTGGTTTTGACCCTTGCATGTCCTGACTCTGAGCCCGCCTGCCTGACCACTCTGCCTGCCCCCTGACCCTAAGTACCTCTACCCCTACTCTGGATTACCGACATCTTCCTGACCTGCCCTGCCCGTTTGCCTGCCCCTGTTGCTGTAATAAACATTGTAATAAACATTGTTACTTCAGCACAGTCTGCATTTGGGTCTTACCCTGAAACCTGATAAACATTCTACTTGTGATGTGCTAGAGGTCTTTGCACAAGTTTGAGACTGGGGTTGATTTGCTCGATTCTTTTTTGCTGTAGCTTTCTGCAACCTTGCGGTTACTAGTCCAATGCTCTAACCACTAGGCTACCCTGCCGCCCCAAACTGCTGGTGTTAAATCAAGTGATAGATCTGTTCTATGTGTGCTATTTCTATGCTTCCCATTCTTAATTTTAATAAAATATTTCACAGCAGTTTATTAAATGGTACAACGATTCTCTACACTATACTTGCTTGTTTTTCCACATAATCTGAAATTAGGTTAACTATTACAATTTTAGCAACCAGGATATGGAGGAGCGATTTCTGCATAGTGCCGAGAATAGTATGCACTGTGATGTATGCTATCAATCAATCAAATGCACATATAAAGCCCTTTTTACATCGGTAGATGTCACAAAGTGCTTATACAGACACCGAGCCTTAAACCCCAGAGAGCAAGCAATGCAGATGTAGAAGCACGTGGCTAGGAAAAACTCTTCAGAAAAGGCAGGAACCCAGGAAGAAACCTAAAGAGGAACCAGGCTCTGAGGGATGGCCAATCCTCTTCTGGCTGTGCCGGGTAGAGAGGAACCAGGCTCTGAGGGATGGCCAATCCTCTTCTGGCTGTGCCGGATGGAGATTACAAGAGTACAATGACCTTTAAAGACAGATCGTTCTACAAGATGTTCAAATGTTCAAAGATGACCAGCAGGGTCAAATAATGATCACAGTGGTTTTAGAAGCTGCAACTATTCTGTATAAATCTGGCCCTTCTTTGGACACTGTGTTAACAAACCTCCAAACAAGCTTCAATGCCATACAACACTCATCCCCATGTTGTTATTTATCCTCTTGCTCTTTTGCACCCCAGTATCTCTACTTGCACATCATCATCTGCACATCTATCACTCCAGTGTTAATGCTAAATTGTAATTATTTAGCCTCTATGGCCTATTTATTACCTTACCTCCCTAATCTTCTACATTTGCTCACACTGCAGTTGTTTATCAACAGCTAGTTTGTTGATAGTATGACCATCTGGAGATGCTCTACAGAGATACTACACAGACTATCCAAATAAAGTGTGACCAAGTTCAGTTCCAAAGGTTTCCAAAACCTCATCGCAATTGAGGTGCTTGTGCGTTTAGAGTGTAGGGATTATAGTTTACCTGGAGCCAGCTGTGGTCCATAACATCAGCTGAGAACCCAAAATGGGGTCGGTCTGTAAGGTGGGTATACCACCCCCTGGGTAATAGAGAGCTAACTACACAGCTCTGCATCGTCACTTAACAGCCCACAACACATTCTGTATCATCACCTAACAGCCCACAACACATTCTGTATCATCACTTAATAGCCCACAACACATTCTGTATCATCACCTAACAGCTCACAACCCATTCTGCATCATCACTTAACAGCCCACAACACATTCTGTATCATCACTTAACAGCCCACAACACATTCTGCATCATCACCTAACAGCCCACAACACATTCTGCATCATCACCTAACAGCCCACAACACATTCTGCATCATCACCTAACAGCCCACAACATATTCTGCATCATCACCTAACAGCCCACAACACATTCTGCATCATCACCTAACAGCCCACAACACATTCTGCAACACAGTGTGGTGAAACAGTGAAACATTGTGGTGAAACAGTGAAACAGTGAAACAGTTTGGTGAAACAGTTTGGTGAAACAGTTTGGTGAAACAGTTTGGTGAAACAGTTTGGTGAAACAGTGAAACAGTGAAACAGTGAAACAGTGAAACAGTGAAACAGTGAAACAGTGAAACAGTGAAACAGTGAAATAGCGAAACAGTGAAACAGCGAAACAGTGAAACAGTGAAACAGTGAAATAGTGAAACAGTGAAACAGTGTGGTGAAACAGTGAAACAGTGAAACAGTGAAACAGTGAAACAGTTTGGTGAAACAGTTTGGTGAAACAGTTTGGTGAAACAGTGAAACAGCGAAACAGTGAAACAGTGTGGGGAAACAGTGAAACAGTGTGGAGAAACAGTGAAACAGTAAGGAGAAACAGTGTAGTGAAACAGTGAAACAGCGAAACAGTTTGGTGAAACAGTGAAACAGTAAGGAGAAACAGTGTAGTGAAACAGTGAAACAGCGAAACAGTGTGGTGAAACAGTTTGGTGAAACAGTTTGGTGAAACAGTGAAACAGTGAAACAGTGTGGTGAAACAGTGAAACAGTGTGGTGAAACAGTGAAACAGTGAAACAGTGTGGTGAAACAGTGAAACAGTGAAACAGTGAAACAGTGTGGTGAAACAGTGAAACAGCGAAACAGTGAAACAGTGTGGAGAAACAGTGAAACAGCGAAACAGTGAAACAGTGTGGAGAAACAGTGAAACAGTAAGGAGAAACAGTGAAACAGTGTAGTGAAACAGTAAGGAGAAACAGTGTAGTGAAACAGTAAGGAGAAACAGTGAAACAGTGCAGTGAAACAGTCAGATCACTGATATTGACATGCAACTTGTGACCCTGATGAACTGTGGTTGAGGATTCATGTCTGGAACATACCGCTGACTACCAGAAGAGGGAGACAAACACCAACAACCTTTTTTATTTTACATTTATTTAACTAGGCAAGTCAGTTAAGAACAAATTCTTATTTTCAATGACTGCCTAGGAACAGTGGGTTAACTGCCTTGTTTAAGAGCAGAACAACATATTTTTTACCTTGCCACTTTTTACCTTAAGGTGCCACCAACCTCCTGTGCTACGTAATCCATATTATAAACTGGGTGGTTGGAGCCCTGAATGCTGATTGGCTGAAAGCCGTGGTATATGAGACCATACCACCACAGGTATGACAAAACATTACTTTTTACTGCTCTAATTACGTTGGTAACCAGTTTATAATATAATAATAACACATAAATAACACATAATAACACATTCACTACAGACACACTACACACACTCAAACACATACACACATGCACATGCACGTGCACACACACACACACACACACACACACACACACACACACACACACACACACACACACACACACACACACACACACCTTTCTCATGTCCATAGATGAACTCTTCCTTTGTCTTCCTCATGTTTGTTAGTTTCTGTAAGTTTGTGTGAGTCATTTGGCAGGGTGTGTAATCATAATCATGTCGCTAAAAGCCTTAAAATGCATTGCATTTCTTAAATAAAATATGACAGGTCGAGACGAACTTGTAACATCAAGTTGAGTTTTTTTGTACTCCTGGCCTGGAGGCCTACTCTTGCCTGACGACTCACCATGAGTTGAATTCCGCTGCTCTACGATCACGACATACACCCATCGGTTTCCGGGACCAATCAGAATGGCCAGAATGTGTTCCCTTTCTGGAAATCGTCCGGGATGGAGGCAAATCCAGACTTTTTGTCTGATAATGTTTTACTGTTTTGATGAAATACTTTTTTAAAGGTGATTTTAGATGATCCCAGTGTGAGAGGGTTGGGTTTTTAACCTGTTCAGGTAGCTTACTGCTCATTTTCAGGAGAGACTAGGCTGGAGTGACATGTTGCCCCACGGCTCTCTTAAACTCAACTGTGTGAGGAATGATTAACATTGTCAAAGTTACAGTATAGGTGTGTCACGTCTACTCCCACTCCTCCCCTCTCGGGCGTTCGAACGTCGCAGGTTTACTATCCACCGGTCCTGGGAATCATCTTGAGGCTCACCTGGACTCCATTACCTCACTCATTACCTCCCCTTTATCTGGCACTCCCTTAGGTTCCTTCCCCAGGCAGTATAGTTTCTGTTGTTCATGTCTAGAAGCTACTCCTGTGTTGTATCGGTCCATGTTATTTGTTATATTAAACGGCTCTACTCCCAGTGTCTACGTTTCAAGGCGCTCTGCTTTAGAAGCCAATAGCTTCACCTAATTGGCCATTTAGTTATCTGTTTTATTATTTAGAAATGTCATTGTGTTGTTTATAAACATCCACTGTCGCTCAGCGGGTTGAGCACGGCTCTTGCGGGTTTGATTCCTGCCATCACCTGTATGTAAAATGTACACATGACTGTGAGTCGCTTTGGATAAAAGCGTCTGCTAAATGACACATATGCAACTTTTATATTTTGTATCCAGCTTTATTCACCTTCGGCACCTGTAAATAAGTACCACCATTTTGTACCTGAATACCACCTGATTCCTGATGTTTGACATCCCCCTGATAAGACTGCACGGTTCACTATCCTACAGGTATCATTATTCTTTGCTAAAAACACCTATCACTTTATTTTAAAAAAAAATAAATAAACATGAGGATGATGTATCCAAAAAAACTATGTGTCCATTTCTGTATCACTCACCATTAACAGACCAAAACGGACCTGTTTTATTTTCTCACCCAAATAGCCAGAGTAACATCAAAGGGAAACTTCTGCAGAATAAAGTGCTAACTGATCTTTACAACAGCCCTGAAGACAGACAGGACGTGAAGTGCTGCAGCATGGGTGGTGCTGCGGCATGTTTCCCTCCCTGTGTCAGATGGTGCTTATCACAGTCAGAGAGGAAGGCCTACACACTGTGACGGTTAGTTGGGCCTTCTACTGCTGCTGTGTCTGCACTGGATCAAATCCATATCCTCCACACCCACACAGTAAGGGAGAGTGGGGTAAGTTGAGACATGTTTTTTTACATACAGCATCACTACGTCAAGGGAAATATAGTTTTCTTTCTAACAAAGATATCTACATATATTTCAGGATGTTGTCTATCCCTGGAAATAATCTGAATGAATGTAAACATAACAGTTTTGAAAACACAGCTCATCCAAAAAAAGGTGGTCTCAGGTATGGGGTAAATTGGGCATGGGGACGGGGTAAGTTGAGCTGTCTTGGGGTAAGTAGATTGAGACAGTGGGTGAGGATATTAAATCAGGTATGGGGTAAATTGGGCATGGGGACGGGGTAAGTTGAGCTGTCTTGGGGTAAGTAGATTGAGACAGTGGGTGATGATATTAAATCAGGTATGGGGTAAATTGGGCATGGGGACGGGGTAAGTTGAGCTGTCTTGGGGTAAGTAGATTGAGACAGTGGGTGAGGATATTAAATCAGGTATGGGGTAAATTGGGCATGGGGACGGGGTAAGTTGAGCTGTCTTGGGGTAAGTAGATTGAGACAGTGGGTGATGATATTAAATCAGGTATGGGGTAAATTGGGCATGGGGACGGGGTAAGTTGAGCTGTCTTGGGGTAAGTAGGTTGAGACAGTGGGTGATGATATTAAATCAGGTATGGGGTAAATTGGGCATGGGGACGGGGTAAGTTGAGCTGTCTTGGGGTAAGTAGGTTGAGACAGTGGGTGATGATATTAAATCAGGTATGGGGTAAATTGGGCATGGGGACGGGGTAAGTTGAGCTGTCTTGGGGTAAGTAGGTTGAGACAGTGGGTGATGATATTAAATCAGGTATGGGGTAAATTGGGCATGGGGACGGGGTAAGTTGAGCTGTCTTGGGGTAAGTAGGTTGAGACAGTGGGTGATGATATTAAATCAGGTATGGGGTAAATTGGGCATGGGGACGGGGTAAGTTGAGCTGTCTTGGGGTAAGTAGGTTGAGACAGTGGGTGAGGATATTAAATCAGGTATGGGGTAAATTGGGCATGGGGACGGGGTAAGTTGAGCTGTCTTGGGGTAAGTAGGTTGAGACAGTGGGTGATGATATTAAATCAGGTATGGGGTAAATTGGGCATGGGGACGGGGTAAGTTGAGCTGTCTTGGGGTAAGTAGGTTGAGACAGTGGGTGATGATATTAAATCAGGTATGGGGTAAATTGGGCATGGGGACGGGGTAAGTTGAGCTGTCTTGGGGTAAGTAGGTTGAGACAGTGGGTGATGATATTAAATCAGGTATGGGGTAAATTGGGCATGGGGACGGGGTAAGTTGAGCTGTCTTGGGGTAAGTAGATTGAGACAGTGGGTGATGATATTAAATCAGGTATGGGGTAAATTGGGCATGGGGACGGGGTAAGTTGAGCTGTCTTGGGGTAAGTAGGTTGAGACAGTGGGTGATGATATTAAATCAGGTATGGGGTAAATTGGGCATGGGGACGGGGTAAGTTGAGCTGTCTTGGGGTAAGTAGGTTGAGACAGTGGGTGATGATATTAAATCAGGTATGGGGTAAATTGGGCATGGGGACGGGGTAAGTTGAGCTGTCTTGGGGTAAGTAGGTTGAGACAGTGGGTGATGATATTAAATCAGGTATGGGGTAAATTGGGCATGGGGACGGGGTAAGTTGAGCTGTCTTGGGGTAAGTAGGTTGAGACAGTGGGTGATGATATTAAATCAGGTATGGGGTAAATTGGGCATGGGGACGGGGTAAGTTGAGCTGTCTTGGGGTAAGTAGGTTGAGACAGTGGGTGATGATATTAAATCAGGTATGGGGTAAATTGGGCATGGGGACGGGGTAAGTTGAGCTGTCTTGGGGTAAGTAGGTTGAGACAGTGGGTGATGATATTAAATCAGGTATGGGGTAAATTGGGCATGGGGACGGGGTAAGTTGAGCTGTCTTGGGGTAAGTAGGTTGAGACAGTGGGTGATGATATTAAATCAGGTATGGGGTAAATTGGGCATGGGGACGGGGTAAGTTGAGCTGTCTTGGGGTAAGTAGATTGAGACAGTGGGTGATGATATTAAATCAGGTATGGGGTAAATTGGGCATGGGGACGGGGTAAGTTGAGCTGTCTTGGGGTAAGTAGATTGAGACAGTGGGTGATGATATTAAATCAGGTATGGGGTAAATTGGGCATGGGGACGGGGTAAGTTGAGCTGTCTTGGGGTAAGTAGGTTGAGACAGTGGGTGATGATATTAAATCAGGTATGGGGTAAATTGGGCATGGGGACGGGGTAAGTTGAGCTGTCTTGGGGTAAGTAGGTTGAGACAGTGGGTGATGATATTAAATCAGGTATGGGGTAAATTGGGCATGGGGACGGGGTAAGTTGAGCTGTCTTGGGGTAAGTAGGTTGAGACAGTGGGTGAGGATATTAAATCAGGTATGGGGTAAATTGGGCATGGGGACGGGGTAAGTTGAGCTGTCTTGGGGTAAGTAGGTTGAGACAGTGGGTGATGATATTAAATCAGGTATGGGGTAAATTGGGCATGGGGACGGGGTAAGTTGAGCTGTCTTGGGGTAAGTAGGTTGAGACAGTGGGTGATGATATTAAATCAGGTATGGGGTAAATTGGGCATGGGGACGGGGTAAGTTGAGCTGTCTTGGGGTAAGTAGGTTGAGACAGTGGGTGATGATATTAAATCAAGGAATGTGGGTGTGGTATATTTTGTATGGTATGCTTACATTCAGATCTCTCTGTTCAATGTCACATGATACGTCACATGATACGTCACATGATACGTCCATTTCTTCACCAGATGTCTGGGACAGGGTTGTTGTTTTGATGTGCCAATTCATAGATATGTTCTCTGTACTTGAGGCTACTTAGCCCATGACACTGCTCCGTGAGATTCTTGATACGTTTATGAAGCTCAGACTCCATGTCATCAGATACAGTTCCTTCAGAAAGTATTCATACCCCCTTGACTTATTCCACATTTTGTTGTATTACAGGCTGAATTCAACATTCAATTAAATGTATATTTTTTTCTCACCCATCTACACACAATACCCCATAATGACAAAGTGAAAACATGTTTATAGAAAGTTTAGCAAATTTATTGAAAGTGAAATTTCAAGTCTTGCCATAGATTTTCAAGCCTATTTAAGTCAAATCTGTAACTAGGCCACTCAGGAACATTCAATGTTGTCTTGGTAAGCAACTCCAGTGTTTATTTGGCCTTGTGTTTTAGGTTATTGAATTTGTCCCCCAAGGGTCTGTTGGAAAGCAGACTGAACCAGGTTTTCCTCTAGGATTTTGCCTGTGCTTAGCTCTATTCCATGTATTTTTATCCTAAAAAACGTTCTAGTCCTTGTTGATAACAAGCATACCCATAACATGATGCAGCCACCACCATACTTGAAAAGATGAAGAGTGGTACTCAGTGATGTGTTGTGTTGAATTTGTCCCAAACATAACACTTTGTATTCGGGACATAAAGCGCATTTCTTTGCCACATTTTTAGCAGTTTTACTTTGCAAACAGGATGCATGTTTTGGAATATATATTTGAAATGTCTGCTTTTAAATTTTTTTACCCATCTACAAATAGGTGCCCTTCTTTGCGAGGCATTGAAAAACCTCCCAAGTCATTAAAAAAATCATGTTAAGCACTATTATTGCACACAGAGTGGAACTTACATCATTGTGACTTGTTTACTCCTGAACTTATTTAGACTTGCCATAACAAAGGGGTTGAATACTTATTGACTCAGTATTTGTAAAAAATTCCACTTTGACAGTATGTGGTACTGTGCCAAGGCCAGTGACACAAAAATATCAATTTAATCCATTTAAAATTCTGTCTGTAACACAACAAAATGTGTGAATATTTTCTGAAGGCACCGTAAGACCTGGTGTGCCTCTGCTACTCTACCATACAGGGACATGTCTGTTTTCTTCTTTTGTCAATGTACCACCTCTTCAGTGTCCTTAAGGTTTATGTTTTCATCCCTTGCGCTGCTTCTCAAATGGACTTCTTCCCTTCTCTCACTTCCTTGGTTGCTCTCTCAAGAACCTCAAGGGGGCGAGACCCCTGCTTGTTAAACATTTGTATCCACGGTGCGTGTCTGCTCTGTAACAAAAAATATTGTTATAATATTTTGAGTTCATGTGCATGACACATTGCAAAAATACTATGCATTGTTACAAAGTCTCCACGAACCCCGGTGAACACAAAGGTGTACCTACATTCCCCTCAGGCACTACTTCTTATGGCGGATGGACACCTACAAAGATGGCAAAACATCACCAAACACCACAGATACTTCCACATAGGTTGATAATTAGAATGTTCCCTTTCTCCCACAAAAGCTACCACTGAGGCCTCTCTTCTCACAAGGACATATTGCACCAGTGCGATCTCTCTTCTTCTCACAAGGACATATTGCACCAGTGCAGCCTCTCTAGGGAGGGATAAATAAGAATTGAGTAAGGCTTTAGGCAAAAAAATTTATTTATACTCTAATCTCGCCATTTTCATTAGTTTTTTATTTATTTTGTACTAGGGTGATGAGCTGGTCTATAATGAAACAGTCTACAGAAGACAGCTATACCAAGGTGGCTGCAATGACAAACGGAACAGCAGCAAATCGAATCTAATCAAATCAAATGTTATTTGTCACATGCTTCGTAAACAACAGATGTAGAATAACAGTGAAATGCTTAGAAGTGGGCCATTCCCAATAATGCAGAAGCACAATTGGTCAGGAGCCTGTTAAACAGCTGCCATTTTCCTCAGCACTAGGAAGCATTACAATATTTGATACAACACTAGGGGGCAGTAGAGGAGTATTAGACACAACACTAATTGGCAGTAGAGTATTGGACACAACACTAGGTGGCAGTAGAGTATTGGACACAACACTAGGTGGCAGTAGAGTATTGGACACAACACTAGGTGGCAGTAGAGTATTAGATACAACACTAGGGGGCAGTAGAGGATTATTAGATACAAAACTAGGTGGCAGTAGAGTATTAGATACAACACTAGGTGGCAGTAGAGGACTATTAGATACAACACTAGGTGGCAGTAGAGTATTGGACACAACACTAGGTGGCAGTAGAGGACTATTAGATACAACACTAGGTGGCAGTAGAGTATTACAACACTAGGTGGCAGTAGAGGACTATTAGATACAACACTAGGTGGCAGTAGAGGAGTATTGGACACAACACTAGGTGGCAGTAGAGGAGTATTATACACAACACTAGGTGGCAGTAGAGGACTATTATACACAACACTAGGTGGCAGTAGAGGAGTATTAGATACAACACTAGGTGGCAGTAGAGGAGTATTAGACACAACACTAGGTGGCAGTAGAGGACTATTAGATACAACACTAGGTGGCAGTAGAGGAGTATTAGACACAACACTAGGTGGCAGTAAAGGAGTATTAGATACAACACTAGGTGGCAGTAGAGGAGGATTAGATACAACACTAGGTGGCAGTAGAGGACTATTAGATACAACACTAGGTGGCAGTAGAGTATTAGATACAACACTAGGTGGCAGTAGAGGAGGATTAGATACAACACTAGGTGGCAGTAGAGGAGGATTAGATACAACACTAGGTGGCAGTAGAGGACTATTAGATACAACACTAGGTGGCAGTAGAGTATAAGATACAACACTAGGTGGCAGTAGAGGAGGATTAGATACAACACTAGGTGGCAGTAGAGGAGTATTAGACACAATACTAGGTGGCAGTAGAGGAGGATTAGATACAACACTAGGTGGCAGTAGAGGAGGATTAGATACAACACTAGGTGGCAGTAGAGGACTATTAGATACAACACTAGGTGGCAGTAGAGTATTAGATACAACACTAGGTGGCAGTAGAGGAGGATTAGATACAACACTAGGTGGCAGTAGAGGAGTATTAGATACAACACTAGGTGGCAGTAGAGGAGGATTAGATACAACACTAGGTGGCAGTAGAGGAGGATTAGATACAACACTAGGTGGCAGTAGAGGACTATTAGATACAACACTAGGTGGCAGTAGAGGAGTATTAGACACAACACTAGGTGGCAGTAGAGGACTATTAGATACAACACTAGGTGGCAGTAGAGGACTATTAGATACAACACTAGTTGGCAGTAGAGGACTATTAGATACAACACTAGGTGGCAGTAGAGGAGTATTAGACACAACACTAGGTGGCAGTAGAGGACTATTAGATACAACACTAGGTGGCAGTAGAGGAGTATTAGATACAACACTAGGTGGCAGTAGAGGAGGATTAGATACAACACTAGGTGGCAGTAGAGGAGGATTAGATACAACACTAGGTGGCAGTAGAGGAGTATTAGACACAACACTAGGTGGCAGTAGAGGACTATTAGATACAACACTAGGTGGCAGTAGAGGAGGATTAGATACAACACTAGGTGGCAGTAGAGGAGGATTAGATACAACACTAGGTGGCAGTAGAGGAGGATTAGATACAACACTAGTTGGCAGTAGAGGAGGATTAGATACAACACTAGGTGGCAGTAGAGGAGTATGAGATACAACACTAGGTGGCAGTAGAGGAGGATTAGATACAACACTAGGTGGCAGTAGAGGAGTATTAGACACAACACTAGGTGGCAGTAGAGGACTATTAGATACAACACTAGATGGCAGTAGAGGAGTATTAGACACAACACTAGGTGGCAGTAGAGGAGGATTAGATACAACACTAGGTGGCAGTAGAGGACTATTAGATACAACACTAGTTGGCAGTAGAGGAGTATTAGACACACCACTAGGTGGCAGTAGAGGACTATTAGATACAACACTAGGTGGCAGTAGAGTATTAGACACAACACTAGGTGGCAGTAGAGGACTATTAGATACAACACTAGTTGGCAGTAGAGGAGTATTAGACACAACACTAGGTGGCAGTAGAGGAGGATTAGATACAACACTAGGTGGCAGTAGAGGAGTATTAGATACAACACTAGGTGGCAGTAGAGGAGGATTAGATACAACACTAGGTGGCAGTAGAGGACTATTAGATACAACACTAGGTGGCAGTAGAGTATTAGATACAACACTAGGTGGCAGTAGAGGAGGATTAGATACAACACTAGGTGGCAGTAGAGGAGGATTAGATACAACACTAGGTGGCAGTAGAGGAGGATTAGATACAACACTAGGTGGCAGTAGAGGAGTATGAGATACAACACTAGGTGGCAGTAGAGGAGGATTAGATACAACACTAGGTGGCAGTAGAGGAGTATTAGACACAACACTAGGTGGCAGTAGAGGACTATTAGATACAACACTAGTTGGCAGTAGAGGAGTATTAGACACAACACTAGGTGGCAGTAGAGGAGGATTAGATACAACACTAGGTGGCAGTAGAGGACTATTAGATACAACACTAGTTGGCAGTAGAGGAGTATTAGACACACCACTAGGTGGCAGTAGAGGACTATTAGATACAACACTAGGTGGCAGTAGAGTATTAGACACAACACTAGGTGGCAGTAGAGGACTATTAGATACAACACTAGTTGGCAGTAGAGGAGTATTAGACACAACACTAGGTGGCAGTAGAGGAGGATTAGATACAACACTAGGTGGCAGTAGAGGAGTATGAGATACAACACTAGGTGGCAGTAGAGGAGGATTAGATACAACACTAGGTGGCAGTAGAGGAGTATTAGACACAACACTAGGTGGCAGTAGAGGACTATTAGATACAACACTAGATGGCAGTAGAGGAGTATTAGACACAACACTAGGTGGCAGTAGAGGAGGATTAGATACAACACTAGGTGGCAGTAGAGGACTATTAGATACAACACTAGTTGGCAGTAGAGGAGTATTAGACACACCACTAGGTGGCAGTAGAGGACTATTAGATACAACACTAGGTGGCAGTAGAGTATTAGACACAACACTAGGTGGCAGTAGAGGACTATTAGATACAACACTAGTTGGCAGTAGAGGAGTATTAGACACAACACTAGGTGGCAGTAGAGGAGGATTAGATACAACACTAGGTGGCAGTAGAGGAGTATTAGATACAACACTAGGTGGCAGTAGAGGAGTATTAGACACACCACTAGGTGGCAGTAGAGGACTATTAGATACAACACTAGGTGGCAGTAGAGTATTAGACACAACACTAGGTGGCAGTAGAGGACTATTAGATACAACACTAGTTGGCAGTAGAGGAGTATTAGACACAACACTAGGTGGCAGTAGAGGAGGATTAGATACAACACTAGGTGGCAGTAGAGGAGTATTAGATACAACACTAGGTGGCAGTAGAGGAGGATTAGATACAACACTAGGTGGCAGTAGAGGACTATTAGATACAACACTAGGTGGCAGTAGAGTATTAGATACAACACTAGGTGGCAGTAGAGGAGGATTAGATACAACACTAGGTGGCAGTAGAGGAGGATTAGATACAACACTAGGTGGCAGTAGAGGAGGATTAGATACAACACTAGGTGGCAGTAGAGGAGTATGAGATACAACACTAGGTGGCAGTAGAGGAGGATTAGATACAACACTAGGTGGCAGTAGAGGAGTATTAGACACAACACTAGGTGGCAGTAGAGGACTATTAGATACAACACTAGTTGGCAGTAGAGGAGTATTAGACACAACACTAGGTGGCAGTAGAGGAGGATTAGATACAACACTAGGTGGCAGTAGAGGACTATTAGATACAACACTAGTTGGCAGTAGAGGAGTATTAGACACACCACTAGGTGGCAGTAGAGGACTATTAGATACAACACTAGGTGGCAGTAGAGTATTAGACACAACACTAGGTGGCAGTAGAGGACTATTAGATACAACACTAGTTGGCAGTAGAGGAGTATTAGACACAACACTAGGTGGCAGTAGAGGAGGATTAGATACAACACTAGGTGGCAGTAGAGGAGTATGAGATACAACACTAGGTGGCAGTAGAGGAGGATTAGATACAACACTAGGTGGCAGTAGAGGAGTATTAGACACAACACTAGGTGGCAGTAGAGGACTATTAGATACAACACTAGATGGCAGTAGAGGAGTATTAGACACAACACTAGGTGGCAGTAGAGGAGGATTAGATACAACACTAGGTGGCAGTAGAGGACTATTAGATACAACACTAGTTGGCAGTAGAGGAGTATTAGACACACCACTAGGTGGCAGTAGAGGACTATTAGATACAACACTAGGTGGCAGTAGAGTATTAGACACAACACTAGGTGGCAGTAGAGGACTATTAGATACAACACTAGTTGGCAGTAGAGGAGTATTAGACACAACACTAGGTGGCAGTAGAGGAGGATTAGATACAACACTAGGTGGCAGTAGAGGAGTATTAGATACAACACTAGGTGGCAGTAGAGGAGGATTAGATACAACACTAGGTGGCAGTAGAGGACGATTAGATACAACACTAGGTGGCAGTAGAGTATTAGATACAACACTAGGTGGCAGTAGAGGACTATTAGATACAACACTAGTTGGCAGTAGAGGAGTATTAGACACAACACTAGGTGGCAGTAGAGGAGGATTAGATACAACACTAGGTGGCAGTAGAGGAGTATTAGACACAACACTAGGTGGCAGTAGAGGACTATTAGATACAACACTAGTTGGCAGTAGAGGAGTATTAGACACAACACTAGGTGGCAGTAGAGGAGGATTAGATACAACACTAGGTGGCAGTAGAGGTGGATTAGATACAACACTAGTTGGCAGTAGAGGAGTATTAGAAACAACACTAGGTGGCAGTAGAGGACTATTAGATACAACACTAGGTGGCAGTAGAGGAGTATTAGACACAACACTAGGTGGCAGTAGAGGACTATTAGATACAACACTAGTTGGCAGTAGAGGAGTATTAGACACAACACTAGGTGGCAGTAGAGGACTATTAGATACAACACTAGGTGGCAGTAGAGGACTATTAGATACAACACTAGGTGGCAGTAGAGGAGTATTATACACAACACTAGGTGGCAGTAGAGGAGTATTATACACAACACTAGGTGGCAGTAGAGGAGTATTAGATACAACACTAGGTGGCAGTAGAGGAGGATTAGATACAACACTAGGTGGCAGTAGAGGAGGATTAGATACAACACTAGGTGGCAGTAGAGGAGTATTAGACACAACACTAGGTGGCAGTAGAGGACTATTAGATACAACACTAGGTGGCAGTAGAGTATTAGATACAACACTAGGTGGCAGTAGAGGAGTATTATACACAACACTAGGTGGCAGTAGAGGAGTATTAGACACAACACTAGGTGGCAGTAGAGGACTATTAGATACAACACTAGTTGGCAGTAGAGGAGTATTAGACACAACACTAGGTGGCAGTAGAGGACTATTAGATACAACACTAGTTGGCAGTAGAGGAGTATTAGACACAACACTAGGTGGCAGTAGAGTATTAGACACAACACTAGGTGGCAGTAGAGGAGTATTAGATACAACACTAGGTGGCAGTAGAGGACTATTAGATACAACACTAGTTGGCAGTAGAGGAGTATTAGACACAACACTAGGTGGCAGTAGAGGACTATTAGATACAACACTAGTTGGCAGTAGAGGAGTATAAGATACAACACTAGGTGGCAGTAGAGGAGTATGAGATACATCATCATACACTATGTCTCTCTGGGAGGTGCAGTGGTGTGTATCTACCTCTCTCTGTCAGTCAGTCTACCACAAAACTAAACCTCTGTTTCAGAACACACACACAGCAAACACAGAGCGAGAGAGAGAGAGAGAGAGAGAGAGAGAGAGATGGGGAGAAGGATATATTAAGAGAGTTCTGGAATTCAAGCATCCCATTTGGATCTGTGTACAGTTCTATCAGAGGACACAAAAGGGTTCTCTAGATGGTCACAGAACTAATGACCAAACCTTTGGACTGGCATGTCTGGTCTGGATCCTGGTGTCTGGCTAGAACCAATATTCAGACACAGCAGCGGAATACTTGTGACTTAATGGCTTCTCTCCACTCCACCTTGCCAGCCGAACAGACATACAGCTCAGAGGAGAACTTGTTGATTTATTTGCCAGCCAAGTGTAAAGGAAAATGATAGGGTAAAATACCCATGATGCAGCCAACCTGCCTGGGCTGAATCTGCTGCTTCACATGATGTGGCCAACCTGCCTGGACTGGAAGCTGCTGCTACACATGATGTGGCCAACCTGCCTGGACTGGAAGCTACTGCTTCACATGATGCGGCCAACCTGCCTGGACTGGAAGCTACTGCTTCACATGATGTGGCCAACCTGCCTGGGCTGGAAGCTGCTGCTTCACATGATGTGGCCAACCTGCCTGGACTGGAAGCTACTGCTTCACATGATGTGGCCAACCTGCCTGGACTGGAAGCTACTGCTTCACATGATGCGGCCAACCTGCCTGGACTGGAAGCTACTGCTTCACATGATGTGGCCAACCTGCCTGGGCTGGAAGCTGCTGCTTCACATGATGTGGCCAACCTGCCTGGACTGGAAGCTGCTGCTTCACATGATGTGGCCAACCTGCCTGGGCTGGAAGCTGCTGCTTCACATGATGTGGCCAACCTGCCTGGACTGGAAGCTACTGCTTCACATGATGTGGCCAACCTGCCTGGGCTGGAAGCTGCTGCTTCACATGATGTGGCCAACCTGCCTGGACTGGAAGCTGCTGCTTCACATGATGTGGCCAACCTGCCTGGACTGGAAGCTGCTGCTTCACATGATGTGGCCAACCTGCCTGGACTGGAAGCTGCTGCTTCACATGATGTGGCCAACCTGCCTGGACTGGAAGCTGCTGCAACACATCTGAACAGTGCCTGGATGGAACATACACCTTTAATAGAGTGACATGCAGTGAGTAAGTCATGCACGACACACATGACAGAAAAGCAGTGTGTGTGTGTGTGTGTGTGAGAGTGTGGTTGTGTGTGTGTGTGTGTGTGTGTGTGTGTGTGTGTGTGTGTGTGTGTGTGTGTGTGTGTGTGTGCGTGCGAGTGCATGCGTGTGTAACCGTGTGTTTGTGATTAGATGTTGGTGTAGACTTAATCATGAATTATGGTAAATGGTTTACATTCTACTTGTGTATTTAATTTGAGGTTTAATTTGAGGTGGGGAACTTTTAGAGTGTGCAATTTTAGTTTTGGAATAACTACACTGATGTGTTTACAAACATATCTTGGTGAGGGTAGCATTGTAAGGTTATTTTTATTGTCTGCTAATTAGGAAAGCAATGGGGGATCTGGTTGAAATATGTTTGCGCTCATTAGCACAAAAGCTCACTCTCACTCTAGCTACAGTATCACTGTGACAAAGCAAAATGTACTGTAGTGAGACACTAACCTTTAGCCTCACACTGAACCAGTTGACTGCTTTCTTCAGCTCTCTTTAGCTGATCTGAGTTGAAATACTTCCTGATAAACTGTAGACCATAATATTTACCAAGTGAGAATTTCATATGTATTTTTCGTATTTGCATATTTACCGCCACCACCCTCAACCAGCTACATAGGGCCATACGCCATACGCCAATAAGAAAATGCTCTTCCAGAGGTGACGCTCCTATTGGCCGGTGATTTTAAGTCATCTGTACAACGAGAGGGAAAATACATCTAGATCACCTTTACTCCACACACAGTGGTGCATTCAAAGATCAATGTAGTCCCCACAGTGGCTGTGCGTACATATCCCAACCAGAAGCCATGGATTACAGGCAACATCGCACTAAGCTAAAGGCCGCTACGCCCTCCGACAAACCATCAAACAGGCAAAGAGTCAATACAGGACTAAGATCAAAACCTACTACATTGGCTCTGACGCTCCTCGGACGTGGCAAGGCTTACAAACTTTCATGGACTACAAAGGGAAATCCAGCCACGAGCTGCCCAATGACATGAGCCTACCAGACGAGCTAAATTACTCATATTTTCGCTTTGAGACAAGCAACAATGAACCACGCGTGAGAGCACCAGCTGTTCCGGACGACTGTGTGATCATGCTGTTGGTAGCCGATGTGAGTAAGACTTTTTAAATAGGTTAACATTCACAAGGTCGCAGTGCCAGACAGATTACCAGGACCTGTACTCAGAGTAGCGCTGACCAACTGGCAAGTGTCTTTACTTACATTTTCAACCTCTACCTGACCCGGTTTGTACTACCAACTTCAAGCAGACCACCATAGTCCCCGTACCCAAGAACGCAAATGTAACCTAAATGACTATCGCCCCATAGCACTAACATCTGTAGCCATACATTTTTTTAAAGGCTGGTCATGGCTCACATCAACACCATCATCCCAGACACCCTGGACCCACTCCAATTCGCATACCACCCCAACAGATCCGCAGATGAGGCAATCTCTATTGCACTCCACACCGCCCTTTCCCACTTGGACAAAAGAAACACCTACATGAGAATGCTGTTCATTGACTACAGCTCAGCGTTCAACACCATACTGCCCTCAAAGTTCATCACTAAGATAAGGTCCCTGTGACTGAGCACCTCCCTCTGCAACTGGATCCTGGACTTCCTGACAGGCCGCCACCAGGTGGTATTGGAATGCAACAACAAATCCTCCAAGCTGACCCTCAAAACGGGGGCTCCTCAGGGGTGCGTGCTTAGTCCCCTCCTGTACTTCCTGTTCACCCACAACTGCGTGGCCACGCACAACTCCAACACCATCATGAAGTTTGCCGACGACATGACGGTGGTAGGTCTGATCACCAATGTCGATGAGACAGGGAGGAGGTCAGAGACTTAGCAGTTTGGTGCCAGGACAACAACCTATCCCTCAATGTTAACGAGACAAAGGAGCTGATCATGGACTACAGGTAACAGAGGGCCGAGCATGTCCCCATTCACTTCAACGGGGCTGTAGTGGAGCAGGTCGAAAGCTTCAAGTTCCTCTGTGTCCACATCACTAAGGATCTATCATTGTCCAAACACACCAACACAGTAAGCTGAAAAGATTTGGCATGGGCCTTCAGATCCTCAAAAGGTTCTACACCTACACCATCAAGAGCATCTTGACTGTCTGCATCACCGTTTGGTAACTGCTTGACATCTGACCCCAGGGTGCTACAGAGGGTAGTGCGTATGGCCCAGTACATCACTGAGTACATCACTGAGGCTGAGCTCCCTGATATCTATGAACTCTATATCAGGCAGAAGTCCCAAAAAATTCTCCAGCCACCCAAGCCACAGAGTATTCTCTCTGCTACATCAGAGAGTCTGGAACCAACAGTACCTTGATCAGCTTCTACCCCCAATCCTTAAGACTTCGAAACAACACTTCTAAGTTGCTAATCAAATGGCTTCTTGGGCTACCTGCATTGACCCTTTTTTGCACTTACAACTCTATGCACTCACACTGCTCTAACCATACACTCACACATACTTACACTGACATCCCAATGTACACACACACGGTCTTGTACAGCTAACCCTGTGGAGACACACAATACTCACACAGACAGACTCATGCATGCATGAACAAACAAAAATAGGTACACACACACGTATGTGACTAACTGGATTTGAACCTGTTTTCGCATTACATTACAGTGTTAACTCACTGAGCCTGGTCTAAAGCCTGGTTTAAAGCCTGGTCCAAAGCCTGAGCTAAAGCCTGGTCTAACGTCTGGTCTAAAGCCTGAGCTAAAGCCTGGTCTAAAGCCTGGTCTAATGCATGGTTTAAATCATGAGCTAAAGCATGGTTTAAAGCCTGAGCTAAAGCCTAGTTTAAAGCCTGGTCCAAAGCCTGAGCTAAAGCCTGGTCTAAAGCCTGGTTTAAAGCCTGAGCTAAAGACTGGTTTAAAGCCCAAGCTAAAGTGCGGTTTAAAGCCTGGTCTAAAGATTAAAGCCTGGTTTAAAGCCTGGTTTTAAGCCTGGTTTATAGCCTGGTCTAAAGCCTGAGCTAAAGCCTGAGCTAAAGCCTGGCTTAAAGCGTAAGCTAAAGCTTGGCTTAAAGCCTGGTTTAAAGCCTGGTCTAAAGCCTGGTCTAGTTTCCCTCAGACCAGGAAAACCACATACACGCACGCACACAAGCATGCACACACACACACACACACACACACACATTGTAAACAGTAAACATGTGACATGTAAACATATCCACAGGAAGCAGCAGAAGATGACTTTAATTGAGACTATATAAGCTGCGAGCTCCGGTGTCCTAGTCTCCTTCTGACATCATGGAAACAATCAACACCTTGCTTCGTCTGACCAACCAGACCCATCCTGTTTCCTCTAATGAAAAGCCTTTTAAAACCTCAGCTCTAGGTCACTTCCTGCCTTATGTTCCAAAGGGGCACAGCGGTCTAAGGCGCTGCATCTCAGTGCTTAAAGCGTCACTACAGACTCCCTGGTTCGATTCCAGGCTGTATCACAACCGGCCGTGATTGGGAGTCACATAGGGCGGCGCACAATCGTCCAGGTTTGGCCGGTGTAAGCCGCCATTGCAAATAAAAATGTGTTCATAACTGACATGCCTAGTTAAATAAAGTTTAAATTAAAAACAACAACAAAATAATTATGAGAAAACCCCATAAAGGAGGCGGAGAATGCTTACTGTTCATCCAATGACCAAATACTGTGAAACAAAACAGAACTATCATACAAAAACAAACAAGCAAACAAACATACATAGAGGTAACATATAGGTAACATAGAGGTAACATGTAAGTAACATAGAGGTAACATATAGGTAACACAGAGGTAACATGTAAGTAACATAGAGGTAACATATAGGTAACATAGAGGTAACATATAAGTAACATGGAGGTAACATATAGGTAACATAGAGGTAACATATAAGTAACATAGAGGTAACATAGAGGTAACATTTAAGTAACATAGAGGTAACATAGAGGTACCATAGAGGTAACATAGAGGTACCATAGAGGTAACATAGAGGTACCATAGAGGTTACATAGAGGTAACATAGAGGTACCATAGAGGTGACATATAGGTAACATAGAGGTGCCATAGAGGTAACATAGAGGTACCATAGAGGTACCATAGAAGTAACATAGAGGTGCCATAGAGGTAACATAGAGGTACCGTAGAGGTACCATAGAGGTACCATAGAGGTACCATAGAGGTAACATAGAGGTACCATAGAGGTACTATAGAGGTGACATAGAGGTGACATAGAGGTGACATATAGGTAACATAGAGGTACCATAGAGGTAACATAGAGGTACCATAGAGGTAACATAGAGGTACCATAGAGGTGCCATAGAGGTAACGTAGAGGTACCGTAGAGGTACCGTAGAGGTAACATAGAGGTACCATAGAGGTACCATAGAGGTGCCATAGAGGTAACATAGAAGTACCATAGAGGTACCATAGAGGTAACATAGAGGTACCATAGAGGTACCATAGAGGTGCCATAGAGGTGCCATAGAGGTAACATAGAGGTACCATAGAGGTACCATACTGGCAGGTATTACATTGAAATGTATCATTTACATCACGTAATTGTAATAACTACAACACAATGTGTAAGAAAACATGTAATACACCCACATAGAGACAATATGGTATTAAGTGACAGCAAATCAAAACAAGTGAAATTAAGTTAGTTTATAAAAAAGAGGGGGGCCATTGAGGAGGACAGCCAAAGAGGAGGGGGAGCAAAGAGGAGGGGGAGCAGGCACATGACATCTGCACATCTGTTGGTGCTCCACCAGACTGGAGGAGGAACCACACCATCTGGGAGAGGGAGGGAGGGAGGGAGACCATTTGGCACTTGGACCTGGAGGGAGGGAGGGAGGGAGGGAGGGAGGGAGGGAGGGAGGGAGACCATTTGGCACTTGGACCTGGATTGAGGGAGGGAAGGAGGGGGACATTTTAGGATTTTGGATCTGAGCCAGGTAAGATTAGGGTTGGGGTTAGGGAAGGTAGGTAGGGATAGGGTTAGGGAAGGTAAGTATGGTTGAGGTTATGGTTAGGGTTAGGGTTAGGGAAGGTAAGTAGGGTTAGGGTTAGGGTTGGGGTTAGGGTTAGGGAAGGTAAGTAGGGTTAGGGAAGGTAAGTAGGGTTAGGGTTAGGTTTAGGGAAGGTAAGTAGGGTTGTGGTTAGGGTTAGGGAAGTTAAGTAGGGTTAGGGTTAGGGAAGCTAAGTAGGGTTGGGGTTATGGTTAGGGTTGTGGGGAATGGAAGGATGGAAGAGTGGGAGAGAGGGAGGGAAGACTGGGAGAGAGGGAGGGAGAGAGAGGGAGAGAGGAATCACAGCAGCAAGATTTGTGACCTGTTGCCACAAGAAAAGAGCAACCAGGGAAGAACAAACACCATTGTAAATGCAACCCATATTTATGTTTATTTATTTTCTCTTTTGTACTTTTGTACTATTTGCACATCGTTACAAGACTGTATATAGACAAATGTCTTTATTATTTTGGAACTTTGTGAGTGTAATGTTTACTGATCCTTTTTTTTACTGTTTATTTCACTGTTGTTGCTTTGGCAATGTAAACATATGTTTACCATGCAAATAAAGCCCTTTGAATATAATTACATTGAATTGTGAGGGTTGGAGAGAGAAGGGAGGGAGAGACCATTTGGCATTTGGATCCCCTCATTGTCATCAGTGCCACCCTGGGGGCTCCAGCCCACACCTGGCACCCCCTCTCTTCTCCTCCCTCCCACCATACTGGCACCCCCTCTCTTCTCCTCCCTCTCTCATCCTTCCCACCCTGCTGGCATCCCCTTCTTCTCCTCCCTCTCTCATCCCTCCCACCCTGCTGACACTCCCCCTCTTCTCTCTTTTATATTCTACTGTGAACACATTCACTCTATTACCATAGAACCCTTAAGTTAAATCTCTTCCCTCTCTAAGCCTTGAATAGTAACTTACAGTAGGGCTCGATTCAATTCCTACCGTGGAAGTTTGGCGCTATAGCGGGATTGAAATTTGAAGGCAATGTTCCCCGCATTCGCGGAGACTGCATTCATGGTTAACACTGCCAATGTCGGCTCAATAGGAAATTATATTTAAATTTCAATGCTGCCATAGAGCTGAACTTCCGTCATGTGGATTTCATCAAGCCTTTAATGCCAATTCACACTGTACATTGGACACATCTGTATTAGCTCAGTTTTCTGTTAATCAAGTATTATTTGATTTCTGACTACTACTGTAAAATCTAAATCTGTAACTACTGTAAATCTGTCATATGTATCGCCATATAAATGTATAGAATGCTTCCTTAGATGAGTGTTTAATCCAGGCCTATCTGTTTCGGATTTTAAATCATTAAGAACAGAATGTGAAGTAGCCTAATTGACCCAATCATTTTCAGTAGCAGTATCATATTTCCCCCATTAAAATGGGTTCATGTAATTCCACAATGCATTATAATGTCCGTTAAAGTTTCCTTCTGTTATACATGGCACATACTGCATGTTGTTATTCTGTGTTGCTTTTCTGTTTACATCAATAGTTAGACTGCTTTACTCATCTGATAGATAGGCTACTTTATTAATCTGATAGATAGGCTACTTTATTAATCTGATAGACTACTTTATTAATCTGATAGATAGGCTACATTATTAATCCGATTAATAGGCTACTTTATTAATCTGATAGATAGGCTATTTTATTAATCTGATAGATAGGCTACTTTATTAATCTGATAGACTACTTTATTAATCTGATAGATAGGCTACATTATTAATCTGATAGATAGGCTACTTTATTAATCTGATAGATAGGCTATTTTATTAATCTGATAGATAGGCTACTTTATTAATCTGATAGACTACTTTATTAATCTGATAGATAGGCTACATTATTAATCCGATAGATAGGCTATTTTATTAATCTGATAGATAGGCTACATTATTAATCCGATTAATAGACTACTTTATTAATCTGATAGATAGGCTACATTATTAATCTGATAGATAGGCTATTTTATTAATCTGATAGATAGGCTATTTTATTCATCTGATAGATAGGCTACATTATTAATCTGATAGATAGGCTATTTTATTAATCTGATAGATAGGCTATTTTATTCATCTGATAGATAGGCTACATTATTAATCTGATAGATAGGCTACTTTATTAATCTGATAGATAGGCTATTTTATTAATCTGATAGATAGGCTATTTTATTCATCTGATAGATAGGCTACATTATTAATCTGATAGATAGGCTACATTATTAATCTGATAGATAGGCTATTTTATTAATCTGATAGATAGGCTATTTTATTCATCTGATAGATAGGCTACATTATTAATCTGATAGATAGGCTATTTTATTAATCTGATAGATAGGCTACTTTATTAATCTGATAGACTACTTTATTAATCTGATAGATAGGCTATTTTATTCATCTGATAGATAGGCTACATTATTAATCTGATAGATAGGCTACTTTATTAATCTGATAGATAGGCTATTTTATTAATCTGATAGATAGGCTATTTTATTCATCTGATAGATAGGCTACATTATTAATCTGATAGATAGGCTATTTTATTAATCTGATAGATAGGCTATTTTATTCATCTGATAGATAGGCTACATTATTAATCTGATAGATAGGCTATTTTATTAATCTGATAGATAGGCTACTTTATTAATCTGATAGACTACTTTATTAATCTGATAGATAGGCTACATTATTAATCCGATTAATAGGCTATTTTATTAATCCGATAGATAGGCTACTTTATTAATCTGATAGATAGGCTATTTTATTAATCTGATAGATAGGCTATTTTATTAATCTGATAGATAGGCTATTTTATTAATCTGATAGATAGGCTACTTTATTAATCTGATAGACTACTTTATTAATCTGATAGATAGGCTATTTTATTCATCTGATAGATAGGCTATTTTATTAATCTGATAGATAGGCTATTTTATTCATCTGATAGATAGGCTATTTTATTCATCTGATAGATAGGCTACATTATTAATCTGATAGATAGGCTACTTTATTAATCTGATAGATAGGCTATTTTATTAATCTGATAGATAGGCTATTTTATTCATCTGATAGATAGGCTACATTATTAATCTGATAGATAGGCTACATTATTAATCTGATAGATAGGCTATTTTATTAATCTGATAGATAGGCTATTTTATTCATCTGATAGATAGGCTACATTATTAATCTGATAGATAGGCTATTTTATTAATCTGATAGATAGGCTACTTTATTAATCTGATAGACTACTTTATTAATCTGATAGATAGGCTATTTTATTCATCTGATAGATAGGCTACATTATTAATCTGATAGATAGGCTACTTTATTAATCTGATAGATAGGCTATTTTATTAATCTGATAGATAGGCTATTTTATTCATCTGATAGATAGGCTACATTATTAATCTGATAGATAGGCTATTTTATTAATCTGATAGATAGGCTATTTTATTCATCTGATAGATAGGCTACATTATTAATCTGATAGATAGGCTATTTTATTAATCTGATAGATAGGCTACTTTATTAATCTGATAGACTACTTTATTAATCTGATAGATAGGCTACATTATTAATCCGATTAATAGGCTATTTTATTAATCCGATAGATAGGCTACTTTATTAATCTGATAGATAGGCTATTTTATTAATCTGATAGATAGGCTATTTTATTAATCTGATAGATAGGCTATTTTATTAATCTGATAGATAGGCTACTTTATTAATCTGATAGACTACTTTATTAATCTGATAGATAGGCTATTTTATTCATCTGATAGATAGGCTATTTTATTAATCTGATAGATAGGCTATTTTATTCATCTGATAGATAGGCTATTTTATTCATCTGATAGATAGGCTATTTTATTAATCTGATAGATAGGCTATTTTATTCATCTGATAGATAGGCTATTTTATTAATCTGATAGATAGGCTATTTTATTCATCTGATAGATAGGCTACATTATTAATCTGATAGATAGGCTATTTTATTAATCCGATAGATAGGCTACTTTATTAATCTGATAGATAGGCTATTTTATTAATCTGATAGATAGGCTACATTATTAATCTGATAGATAGGCTATTTTATTAATCTGATAGATAGGCTACTTTATTAATCTGATAGAAAGGATACTTTATTAATCTGATAGATAGGCTACTTTATTAATCAGATATGCTATTTTATTAATCTGATAGATAGGCTACATTATTAATCTGATAGATAGGCTACTTTATTAATCCAATATATAGGCTACTTTATTAATCTGATAGATCGGCTCTAATAGTAGTAGCAGTAGTAGTAGTAGTAGTAGTAGTAGTAGTAGTAGTAGTAATAGAAGTAGCAGTCAATAGACTACTTTATTAATCCGATAGATAGGCTACTTTATTAATCTGATAGATAGGCTACTTTATTAATCCGATAGATAGGCTACTTTATTAATCTGATAGATAGGCTACTTTATTAATCAGATAGATAGGCTACTTTATTAATCTGATAAAAGCTCAGTTGTCCTGAGTCTGCACAACTCTGCCAGGACCTAGGATCAAGAGAGACGCTCAAATGTTTTAGTACTATATCTCTTGACACAATGATGAAAATAATCATGGCCTCTAAACCTTCAAGCTGCATACTGGACCCTATTCCAACTAAACTACTGAAAGAGCTGCTTCCTGTGCTTGGCCCTCCTATGTTGAACATAATAAACGGCTCTCTATCCACCGGATGTGTACCAAACTCACTAAAAGTGGCAGTAATAAAACCTCTCTTGAAAAAGCCAAACATTGACCCAGAAAATATAAAAAACTATCGGCCTATATCGAATCTTCCATTCCTCTCAAAAATTTTAGAAAAGGCTGTTGCGCAGCAACTCACTGCCTTCCTGAAGACAAACAATGTATACAAAATGCTTCAGTCTGGTTTTAGACCCCATCATAGCACTGAGACGGCACTTGTGAAGGTGGTAAATTACATTTTAATGGCATCGGACCGAGGCTCTGCATCTGTCCTCATGCTCCTAGACCTTAGTGCTGCTTTTGATACCATCGATCACCACATTCTTTTGGAGAGATTGGAAACCCAAATTGGTCTACACAGACAAGTTCTGGCCTGGTTTAGATCTTATCTGTCGGAAAGATATCAGTTTGTCTCTGTGAATGGTTTGTCCTCTGACAAATCAACTGTAAATTTCGGTGTTCCTCAAGGTTCCGTTTTAGGACCACTATTGTTTTCACTATATATTTTACCTCTTGGGGATGTTATTTGAAAACATAATGTTAACTTTCACTGCTATGCGGATGACACACAGCTGTACATTTCAATGAAACATGGTGAAGCCCCAAAATTGCCCTTGCTAGAAGCATGTGTTTCAGACATAAGGAAGTGGATGGCTGCACACTTTCTACTTTTAAACTCGACAAAACAGAGATGCTTGTTCTAGGTCCCAAGAAACAAAGAGATCTTCTGTTGAATCTGACAATTAATCTTAATGGTTGTACAGTCGTCTCAAATAAAACTGTGAAGGACCTCGGCGTTACTCTGGACCCTGATCTCTCTTTTGAAGAACATATCAAGACCATTTCAAGGACAGCTTTTTTCCATCTACGTAACATTGCAAAAATCAGAAACTTTCTGTCCAAAAATGATGCAGAAAAATTAATCCATGCTTTTGTCACTTCTAGGTTAGACTACTGCAATGCTCTAATTTCCGGCTACCTGGATAAAGCACTAAATAAACTTCAGTTAGTGCTAAATACGGCTGCTAGAATCCTGACTAGAACCAAAAAAATTGATCATATCACTCCAGTGCTAGCCTCTCTAAACTGGCTTCCTGTCAAAGCAAAGCTGATTTCAAGGTTTTACTGCTAACCTACAAAGCATTACATGGGCTTGCTCCTATCTATCTCTCTGATTTGGTCCTGCCGTACATACCTACACGTACGCTACGGTCACAAGACGTAGGCCTCCTAATTGTCCCTAGAATTTCTAAGCAAACAGCTGGAGGCAGGGCTTTCTCCTATAGAGCTCCATTTTTATGGAACGGTCTGCCTACCCATGTCAGAGACGCAAACTCGGTCTCAACCTTTAAGTCTTTACTGAAGACTCATCTCTTCAGTGGGTCATATGATTGAGTGTAGTCTGGCCCAGGAGTGGGAAGGTGAACGGAAAGGCTCTGGAGCAACGAACTGCCCTTGCTGTCTCTGCCTGGCCGGTTTCCCTCTTTCCACTGGGATTCTCTGCCTCTAACCCTATTACAGGGGCTGAGTCACTGGCTTACTGGGGCTCTCTCGTGCCGTCCCTGGAAGGGGTGCGTCACCTGAGTGGGTTGATTCACTGATGTGGTCATCCTGTCTGGGTTGGCGGCCCCCCTTGGGTTGTGCCATGGCGGAGATCTTTGTGGGCTATACTCAGCCTTGTCTCAGGATGGTAAGTTGGTGGTTGAAGATATCCCTCTAGTGGTGTGGGGGCTGTGCTTTGGCAAAGTGGGTGGGGTTATATCCTTCCTGTTTGGCCCTGTCCGGGGGTGTCCTCGGATGGGGCCACAGTGTCTCCTGACCCCTCCTGTCTCAGCCTCCAGTATTTATGCTGCAGTAGTTTATGTGTCAGGGGGCTAGGGTCAGTATGTTATATCTGGAGTACTTCTCCTGTCCTATTCGGTGTCCTGTGTGAATCTAAGTGTGCGTTCTCTAATTCTCTCCTTCTCTCTTTCTTTCTCTCTCTCGGAGGACCTGAGCCCTAGGACCATGCCCCAGGACTACCTGACATGATGACTCCTTGATGTCCCCAGTCCACCTGGCCGTGCTGCTGCTCCAGTTTCAACTGTTCTGACTTATTATTATTCGACCATGCTGGTAATTTATGAACATTTGAACATCTTGGCCATGTTCTGTTATAATCTCCACCCGGCACAGCCAGAAGGGGACTGGCCACCCCACATATGCTCTCTCTTATTCTCTCTTTCTTTCTCTCTCTCGGAGGACCTGAGCCCTAGGACCATGCCCCAGGACTACCTGACATAATGACTCCTTGCTGTCCCCAGTCCACCTGACCGTGCTGCTGCTCCAGTTTCAACTGTTCTGCCTTATTATTATTCGACCATGCTGGTCATTTATGAACATTTGAACATCTTGGCCATGTTCTGTTATAATCTCCACCCGGTACAGCCAGAAGAGGACTGGCCACCCCACATAGCCTGGTTCCTCTCTAGGTTTCTTCCTAGGTTTTGGCCTTTCTAGGGAGTTTTTCCTAGCCACCGTGCTTCTACACCTGCATTGCTTGCTGTTTGGGGTTTTAGGCTGGGTTTATGTACAGCACTTTGAGATATCAGCTGATGTACGAAGGGCTATATAAATAAATTTGATTTGATTTGATTTAGTAGTAGACGTTGTAGTAGCAGTAGTAGTAGTCGTCGTAGTAGAAGTGGTAGTAGTAGTAGTGGTAGTTGTAGTAGCAGTAGTAGTGTTAGCAATTTTAGCAGTAGTATTAACAGCAACAGTAGCAGCATTAGTACTACTAATAGTAGTATTAGTTTTAGATGCAGCAGTAGAAGTAGTAGTAGTAGTTGTAGTAGTGGAAATAGAAGTAGTAATAGCAGTAGTACTAGTAATAGCGTTAGTAGTAGTAGTAATAGTAGTAGTAGTAGTGGTAGTACTAGTAGTAGTTGTAGCAGTAGTAGTAGTAGTAGTAGTGGTAGTAGTAGTTGTAGATGTTGTAGTAGCAGTAGTAGTATAAGTAGTAGAAGCAGTAGTAGTAGTGTTATTAGAAGTAGTAGTAGTAGCAGCAGTTGTAGTAGTAGTTGTACTAGACACAATAGTAGTAGCAGTTGTAATGGCAGTGGTAGTGGTAGTAGTAGTAGTAAAAGTAGCAGTTGTAGTAGCAGCAGTAGTAGCAGTAGTAGTTGTAATAGCAGTTGGAGCAGAAGTAGTGGTGGCAGTGCTAGTAGTAGTAGTAGTAGTAGTGGTAGTTGTAGTAGTAGTAGTAGGTGTAGTGGTAGTCGTAGTAGTAGTAGTAGGTGTAGTGGTAGTCGTAGTAGTAGTAGTAGGTGTAGTGGTAGTCATAGTAGTAGTAGTAGTAGTAGGTGTAGTGGTAGTCGTAGTAGTAGTGGTAGGTGTAGTGGTAGTCGTAGTAGTAGTAGTAGGTGTAGTGGTAGTCGTAGTAGTAGTAGTAGTGGTGGTAGTCGTAGTAGTAGCTGTACCATTTGTAGTAGTAGTTGTGGACAGCAGTGCTAGCAGTAGCAGTATTAGCAGTAGCAGTAGTAGTAGTAGCTGCAGTAGTAGCAGTGGTAGTAGCAGTGGCAGCAGTAATAGTCATGGTAGCTGTAGTTGTAGTG
>NC_143026.1:89584820-89592320 GCF_057628025.1 Oncorhynchus mykiss | reverse complement strand
GAGTTTGTCAAATTTCTGCTCTGTTATAGCTGCCCCAGTTTGGTGGATGCCAGGAGAACGCTACAAGCCCAAATGCATAGTGCCAACTGTAAAGTTTGGTGGAGGCGGAATAATGGTCTGTGGCTGTTTTTCATGGTTCGAGCTAGGCCCCTTAGTTCCAGTGAAGGGAAATCTTAACACTACAACATACAATGACATTCTAGATGATTCTGTGCTTCCAACTTAATGGCAACATTTTTGTTTGGCCCTTTCCAGTTTCAGCATGACAATGCCCCCGTGCACAAAGTGAGGTCCATACAGAAATGGTTTGTCGAGGTCAGTGTGGAAGAACTTGACTGGCCTGCACAGAGACCTGACCTCAACCCCATCGAACACCTTTGGAATGAATTTGAACGCCGTCTGCGAGCCAGGCCTAATCGCTCCAACATCAGTGCCCGACCTCACTAATGCTCTTGTGGCTGAATGCAAGTAAACCCATGCAGCAATGTTTCAACATCTAGTGGGAAGACTTCCCAGAAGAGTGGAGGCTGTTTTAGCAGCAAAATGGGGACCAACTCTGTTATTGCCCATGATTTTAGAATGAGCAGGTGTCCACATACTTTTGGTCATGTGGTGTAGCTGTTAAGGGAGGACAATAGAGTTGTATTATGTGTGTTTGGGATTATTATTATTTAAACATGAGGTAATTGATTGTTGTAATTATATGAAAATTTAAATTTTGAGCAGATTAATAGCTATATTACTTTTTTTCCCTTCTAATCATCAATGTCAAATGAAATGACACAGTCCTTTGGGCTAATTTTTTTTTTTCTAATCATCAATGTCAAATTAAATGACGCCGAATCCATTGGGCTAATAATAGTTCTCAATTATGTCCCTGGCTATGTCCTAGAAATGATAACCCATAAGAGAATGCAGTCGTTGTGGTGTTGGCCAAATAGCACTGCTCGTATATATTTGTATTGGTGTGTTTCACTGTATTTGGTGTTAAAATAATTGTTTATCGGAAGGAAAGGATTCACTCAGGTAAATTTATTAAATGCAATATAATTTACCAGATCTTGAAGTCTTTATGGCATGAATAATTTACAATGGTGTACAGTTCAAACAGCTCAATAAAACACATGAACAGCATATCTGAAAAGGATACTTTTATAGATTATAGAGCCAAAAAGCTGTATGTTGATGTTCATAGTTGAGGAGGTTGACTGTAACATAACATTATGAAGTCTCATCTACGACGGGTCAAAAAACTAAAGAAAATTTCAAAAAACAAACAAAAAAAAAAACTAATCAGAAGTGCTCACAAACTAAAATTCTGGTTTATTGTCTTACAACAAATTCACACGTACATTGAACAGGCCACAACAGACAGCAATTTAAACGACATAAGAGAAAAGACACCTCTTTTCTTTGGCCTTGCCATCTCATACAAACCAACTACGTATGGTACAACTAAAGTACAAATACAAAGTTACTGGAATGCTTTAAATTTAATTGTTTTCTGAAATTTGTACAAGTTTGTGTTGAGATAACATGACATGGTCAAACCACAAGTAAAGTCTATTTCATAGAGAAGCATCAACTCCAAAGCACCGTTTGGTAACCAGAGATCACTGTCGAAAAATGGCTGACCTCCTAACAGTATGTACAAAAATATAAAATGTAAATAAAAATACAAACAAATTCTCCTTTTAAAGTACTGTATCTTGTTAAGAAGGTAGAACTTTGAAGTCTTGGGTATTCTAAAAAATTTGCAGTTGGGTGTGTGTGTACACGGACGTTGGGTGTGTGTGTACACGGACGTTGAACTCTACTTGATGATGACCACAGTTTCCCTCCAAAACGCTCGGTGGTCTAGGAGAGAGGTTACAGGGGCTTCCAGCGGGTTGAAACACAACTCTTAATCATCATCGGTTTTCTGCTTCTTCGTTCCAACATCCTCCTGTAAAAGAAATTAGTAAAGATTACTTATTTCCATTTAAAACAAATAGAAATATATTTTTTGTTTGATTTGAAAATTAAATACCAAACAAATACAATAAGGGTAAATTTGTAAAGTTGTTATATTACCTCATCATCATCGTCATCGTCGTCATCATCTTCCGCCGCCCTCTTGCCTGCGCGACCCTCGACCTCATCGTCATCTTCATCGTCTTCGTCGCCTACAGAGACAGATAGAGAGGGAGACAGGTTTAGATTATTGTAGTTACGGCGTTTAACAGATAGAGGGCGCTCCAAGAAAACAATTCCCCAGGCGATCTGCCTCAGTACTTTAGCAGCAAATAGACAGCACTGCCACTAGGTGCATATGTCAACATGAAATGGATACTCTATCATCATACATAATGTTGTTGAGAGACCGGACCACTTACCCTCAACATCCTCTTCCTCATCCTCCTCCTCTCCCACATCCTCCTCCTCGTCTACATCCTCTACATCGCCATTCTCCTCAGCCTCCTTCTGGAAAACAACACAATATATCAGATACATAGAATCTGTACGTCTCCAGGGGAAAAAAAATCCATGTTGAATGACAGACTGTACTCATTTAGGAGTGAGGGTAATAACCAGGGAATATCTTATTTGTAATAAAAATGAAAGAAAACATGACTTGTCCTCATGGAAGTATTTCTACAAATACCTTTTTCTAAGGACAGTGAAGAAGACAGGTGAGGACAGGGAGACAGTAACTGATTGCCATATGAGCCCATCTTAAAGGTAAAGTGGTGAAATGGGTCAATTAAAGGTAATGTGTTAAAGGTGAAGTCTTACAGCTTTTTTCCCATTGGCTGGGGCATCTTTTCCATTTTCTGCCTCCTCAACAAGCTTCTTCTCTTTCAGGTCCTGGGGGGAAAGTGAAAATGAGAGAATATGTTTGATTTATATGCCATGTGGCACATGGTGGTTCAAATATATATCACAAGCCCATCCAATCAATATTTTATGCCTTAAGATTTATTTTTCTAGAGTTGGTTGTCGTTTTAAAGACTTCTAAACGAGCGGGAACAAAAATGTTTTCACACCCCCGCCCACCTACCCGCTTTCCCTCCCTCCACCCTCGCCTAAACTTGTAAAGCATGCTTTCGTTTTTTCTTTGAAAGGCGACACTTTGATCCTAAACCTTCTATTGGTTGCTTTTCTTCTTTACACCCCGCCTACTTTTGGAGCTCTAATAGAAGTGTTGCAACCTGACACCAGTATGGAGTAGCGAACAAAGAGCATTGTAGTTCAGTCAAGGACTCATATAATGGGGCTCTATGAAGACACGCCCGGAAAAAGACTACAATTCCCATTACACCCTAGTAGGTTATTCAGCCAATAAGAGCCTCTAAACGAAAGCTACCAGAAGGAGGCTGACTAAATTAACTCCAGGGAAAGGAGACAATAAGACAATAGCGCCTAGAAGGGATATGCGATTCGTCGACTTTCCATTCTGTAAATGAGGACAATAAGGTTCCTAATCAATCAAAACCATTCTGATTGGGTGTTGGTGTTGTATCAAGGGTCTTTATGATAAGATCAGGCTATGTTCAGGCCTATTCACTTGAAGGACAAAGGCACTTTTTTTTCTCCAATAGCCTTTTTTAGTGCCCAATAAATAAAATATAGATGTTCTAAGTCTCGTTCGTTTTAACCTATTCCTATGAGGAAATCTCTATTGATGAATTAGTTTTGAGTAATGCTGAGCCCATAAGCCGGTTAGCAGCTACATCTCTCCTGTACCCGCCTCCTTTCAACATCACCTTTACGTGCCAATATTGTATTCTATAGCTATAGGCAACAACGCACAGCGATGGAAAATAAGTATAATTTTGAACCTGTAGGCTAACAGGCAGACGTCAACATACTCGATTTTTTTTTTCAATTACCTGGGATCGTTTGAACAGCTTATGGCAAGGGATAAAAGATCAGTAACCGCAAAAACGCAATTCAGCGCGCAATTGGTTCAGCAGGTCGAGGCTCTAAAAGCAGCGCTTTGCAATGTTTAATGAAAAACGATGCCTTCAAGATGCAATGCTAGTTTATCGTGAACGCTCAACCCACGAACCCCCCCCCCCCATCTCTCTCTTTCTCTCTCTGAATAGGGTTACGCCGTGAAGGAACCAAAGAGAGAGAGGGAGAGAATGAACACTTTCACAGTTAAACTTTTCGCTCACACACGTCCTACACTGGGTGTTCACATCGGCATTACGCGCCGCCAAAGCCCGCATATACACTCACCTAGTTCTATTTATCACAAGCTGCCGCTGGAACCAAGTCAACATTTATTTTCTCTCTAAAGACAAGCAAAGGAAATACTGTCTGTCCGCGCTTTTTTTCATACAAAGAATGTCTAAATCTAAGACAGTATCCAAACAAATAACCCAAGAACAGAAGCTGTTCCAAATCACACACAGACATATCATTTGGTTTACAAGCCAACTGATGCTGTTAAACGGGAGACTCCGGAGCTCGCGTTGAGGCTCCGTCACATTGCGCACAGACAGACAGAAGCTTGGTGGAACGAATGTACACACCGCCGGGCTTATCCATGTCAATACAGCCGTGAATCACTGATTATAAACACACAACTAGAAGACAGGAATCGCTATCCCCACTCCATTTACAGTTATGCAAAATAATTACTCCCGTAGTTTACTCATCTCGTACTCAGGTCGGGTATAATTTTCATGTTGGTTCCGTTATTAATCCTTTACGCGCAATTTAAATCCCTTTCACCACATTCTGAATTCTAAAAGGCGCGAGGCTTTTACGTCCGAGCCATTCCCCATAAACTTCCACATCAATATCATATAATCAATGAAAACAGCCTCCAAAAACAATGGGATCTATTCAAGTAGCAAGTTATGACAGACCCGGTGCGCGGTACGAATTTGTCGATTGGATCAATCAATTGCAGCCTCGACCAGCAAATACAATGTAGCCTATAAAATGAGAAGTATACAAAGCGAATTGATCAACACGACAAAGCAGAAGTATGTGTGTGTGTGAATGAGTTCTTCAAACGAGCTTCAAATCCGTGCTCAACTGAACAGACACAGTAGTATAAACAAAGAAACGCGCGCAGACTTGTACTCTGGGCAATAAAAGCATCGCAGCTTGCTGTTAATGTTTCAGTAGACTGGTGAGCGCAACTTCGGCGTACTCATTGTTAGGCTAAATTTTTATCTAATATCATAGGTCTCCAAAAAAAGTGTTTTCATTCCTACATCCGCAACAGAAGCCTCATCCAAAACCAGTTAGATATGATGAAGCTCGGATAAACACTTGTTCCAGTTTCCTATAGTTGTTCTCCATTCAAAATATTCCGTCCGGAATAGATTTGAATGAAAGAAAGTGTAGAAATTGTAATTTATCCATCGCTCAGGTCACAAATTGCCCTCCACTTACCTTGGCAGAGATCTCCTTCTTGTCGACTTTTGTGTCAGCCATGTTTCTGTTTTAGCCTAATGTAACAAATGTTATAGGGGATCAGAAAAAATAATGATACGATCCACTCAGTCCCACCACTGCAAAAGAAAAAAAAGACTTATAGTGCCAGTGGCAACCTGGCCCGACCGGGGAGCCTTTAATATAGAGTTGTGGGCGGAGTCGAGGCACGGCCAGTACGTTATGATTGGTCCATAATTTGGACAATGTCTAGCACTGATTGGTCCGAGGGGAACAATGGACAGTATTTTCAGAGAGGCGCGCACGCCCCCTAATCAGCCTCTCCGAATCATTGCAGTGACGAGTGGCTGGCCGTCCCCGCGCGGGGATTGATGACCCGCATAGCATACTTTCTGTCAACACAACACAAGATTAAACTTGTCAAAGTGGACAATTCTCGCGTCAGGACGTAATTTAAGCCGAATTTCGATTGCAAACCCCACATAAATCCAAATGTGGACAGACTATTGCATTTGGCAACATGTAACACACACACATTCGTAGTTGTTACATGTAACCTTATCACTTGTAGTCTATCCTCATCAATCACCATGTTATTCAAGGTTTATTACATTAGGTGCTGCTTGACCTTGCATGCATTTTCATTTAACTGATAGTCTAGTTGGCTAAAATACATATATTTAAATTCTGTATGATGAACTAATGTTGTGAAGAAATGTAACAACTTCAAATGGGTGAACTGGATGCAATGATTTAAAAGATCTTCAATGGCTTATTGCGGCATTTAGAGAACGAAGCCTAGGCTATCTCTAGTTTACACACGACAGACTGACAGATAGCTCCCCTCTCCTCCTCCCCCTTTAGAGCAGCCCCTCCCCCCCCTCTCTCTCCGCACCCCCCTTTTCCATCGGCCCCCCTCCCCCTCTTTTAGCTCTCTCTCGCTCGCGCTCTCTCTGGGAGCCGTAATGCGCTTGCGCCACGTGCGGCGGGTAGAAGCGTCCATTTTCCGGCTCAGCCACCATTGTGTGTATGAGTGAAGGTCGACGCCACAGAGAAACAATTTACGAGATGTGTAGAGCATTTCTGAAAGATGTGTAGAGCATTTCTGTTGGAGGATGAATTGTTTAGAAATAGCATCTCAATCGTAAAATAAAATACTAGGCTACTTTACGCACATATTTTATGGACACTGCGCAGAAATTAGCCATAACAAAAGGACTCAGAAAAAAAAGAAATAAAATAAGACAGAAGCTTCCACATTGTCAGAAAATAAGTGCAATAATGTTGCCTAGTGATTCCATTTACGCATGAGTGCACCATTGAGGTAGGAGAGACTTACCTCACCAAAATGGCTTTTTCCAAGTGCCATATGTCGTCGTGGTTGTGAAAGAACTAACCTCATTGGTAGATTAACTGGAGCAAACATAAACTTGACGCTTTGCGCCCATGGATTGGATAATCTGACTGTCAATCAAATGTAGTACTCCACTAGAGTTGTTTTCAAAACCCGGAGAGTGGATTTAAAACAAATAAAAACAACTCAGTACTGAAGAGCAGAAAGTCACTAGATGATATGTTGTTAATGAGCTATTTTGAATTAAGAAGGTCTTTAAACATGGCCTACATAGACACGTTGTTAAATAACTATTTTGATGACATTTTGTTTTTTTAAATAGCCTATTTAAACAGTTGGGCTATGCACAATGTTGTATGATCCCACAAACACAGGGCACTGATGTCAGTACAGTTATCAGCTCTACAGTTGTACTTAGGCCATGTGTATTAGATGTTTGCCCAAAACATTTTGCACTTGTTATTTTCAGATGCTAATATATATATATATATTTTTAAACATGATGGAAAAAAAGTTACATGTTTTGTGTGTGTTAACAAAAAATATTAAACATTTGCCAAAAGTTTGACTGTATGTTTGCAATATTGTTGTGTAGACTAATATGTATGTGCATGTATGTATTCAATAATCAGAACAAGAATGTGTTAACTTTGTAATGAGCTGTTGGGTAGCTGTGGCTGTCTAAGGCTGTAATGTGTTAAAGTGCGTTGTAGCAGTGAAAACCTCTATTCCTCACAAGGCCCCAATGGACT
>NC_143026.1:89572320-89579820 GCF_057628025.1 Oncorhynchus mykiss | reverse complement strand
GCCTTGACAGGAACTAATGGGGATCCATAATAAACCCCAGGAAGAGTAGCTGCTGCCTTGGCAGGAACTAATGGGGATCCATAATAAACCCCAGGAAGAGTAGCTGCTGCCTTGGCAGGAACTAATGGGGATCCATAATAAACCCCAGGAAGAGTAGCTGCTGCCTTGGCAGGAACTAATGGGGATCCATAATAAACCCCAGGAAGAGTAGCTGCTGCCTTGGCAGGAACTAATGGGGCTCCATAATAAACCCACAGGAAGAGTAGCTGCTGCCTTGACAGGAACTAATGGGGATCCATAATAAACCACAGGAAGAGTAGCTGCTGCCTTGACAGGAACTAATGGGGATCCATAATAAACCCCAGGAAGAGTAGCTGCTGCCTTGGCAGGAACTAATGGGGATCCATAATAAACCCCAGGAAGAGTAGCTGCTGCCTTGACAGGAACTAATGGGGATCCATAATAAACCCCAGGAAGAGTAGCTGCTGCCTTGACAGGAACTAATGGGGATCCATAATAAACCCCAGGAAGAGTAGCTGCTGCCTTGACAGGAACTAATGGGGATCCATAATAAACCACAGGAAGAGTAGCTGCTGCCGAGGCAGGAACTAATGGGGATCCATAATAAACCACAGGAAGAGTAGCTGCTGCCGAGGCAGGAACTAATGGGGATCCTTAATAAACCCCAGGAAGAGTAGCTGCTGCCTTGGCAGGAACTAATGGGGATCCATAATAAACCCCAGGAAGAGTAGCTGCTGCCTTGGCAGGAACTAATGGGGATCCATAATAAACCCCAGGAAGAGTAGCTGCTGCCTTGGCAGGAACTAATGGGGATCCATAATAAACACCAGGAAGAGTAGCTGCTGCCTTGGCAGGAACTAATGGGGATCCATAATAAACCCCAGGAAGAGTAGCTGCTGCCTTGGCAGGAACTAATGGGGATCCATAATAAACCACAGGAAGAGTAGCTGCTGCCGAGGCAGGAACTAATGGGGATCCTTAATAAACCCCAGGAAGAGTAGCTGCTGCCTTGGCAGGAACTAATGGGGATCCATAATAAACCCCAGGAAGAGTAGCTGCTGCCTTGGCAGGAACTAATGGGGATCCATAATAAACCCCAGGAAGAGTAGCTGCTGCCTTGGCAGGAACTAATGGGGATCCATAATAAACACCAGGAAGAGTAGCTGCTGCCTTGGCAGGAACTAATGGGGATCCATAATAAACCCCAGGAAGAGTAGCTGCTGCCTTGGCAGGAACTAATGGGGATCCGTAATAAACCCCAGGAAGAGTAGCTGCTGCCTTGACAGGAACTAATTGGGATCCATAATAAACCCCAGGAAGAGTAGCTGCTGCCTTGGCAGGAACTAATGGGGATCCATAATAAACCCCAGGAAGAGTAGCTGCTGCCTTGACAGGAACTAATGGGGATCCATAATAAACCCCAGGAAGAGTAGCTGCTGCCTTGGCAGGAACTAATGGGGATCCATAATAAACCCCAGGAAGAGTAGCTGCTGCCTTGACAGGAACTAATGGGGATCCATAATAAACCCCAGGAAGAGTAGCTGCTGCCTTGACAGGAACTAATGGGGATCCATAATAAACCCCAGGAAGAGTAGCTGCTGCCTTGGCAGGAACTAATGGGGATCCATAATAAACCCCAGGAAGAGTAGCTGCTGCCTTGGCAGGAACTAATGGGGATCCATAATAAACCCCAGGAAGAGTAGCTGCTGCCTTGGCAGGAACTAATGGGGATCCATAATAAACCCCAGGAAGAGTAGCTGCTGCCTTGGCAGGAACTAATGGGGCTCCATAATAAACCCACAGGAAGAGTAGCTGCTGCCTTGACAGGAACTAATGGGGATCCATAATAAACCACAGGAAGAGTAGCTGCTGCCTTGACAGGAACTAATGGGGATCCATAATAAACCCCAGGAAGAGTAGCTGCTGCCTTGGCAGGAACTAATGGGGATCCATAATAAACCCCAGGAAGAGTAGCTGCTGCCTTGACAGGAACTAATGGGGATCCATAATAAACCCCAGGAAGAGTAGCTGCTGCCTTGACAGGAACTAATGGGGATCCATAATAAACCCCAGGAAGAGTAGCTGCTGCCTTGACAGGAACTAATGGGGATCCATAATAAACCCCAGGAAGAGTAGCTGCTGCCTTGGCAGGAACTAATGGGGATCCATAATAAACCCCAGGAAGAGTAGCTGCTGCCTTGGCAGGAACTAATGGGGATCCATAATAAACCCCAGGAAGAGTAGCTGCTGCCTTGGCAGGAACTAATGGGGATCCATAATAAACCCCAGGAAGAGTAGCTGCTGCCTTGGCAGGAACTAATGGGGATCCATAATAAACCACAGGAAGAGTAGCTGCTGCCTTGACAGGAACTAATGGGGATCCATAATAAACCACAGGAAGAGTAGCTGCTGCCTTGACAGGAACTAATGGGGATCCATAATAAACCCCAGGAAGAGTAGCTGCTGCCTTGGCAGGAACTAATGGGGATCCATAATAAACCCCAGGAAGAGTAGCTGCTGCCTTGGCAGGAACTAATGGGGATCCATAATAAACCCCAGGAAGAGTAGCTGCTGCCTTGACAGGAACTAATGGGGATCCATAATAAACCCCAGGAAGAGTAGCTGCTGCCTTGACAGGAACTAATGGGGATCCATAATAAACCACAGGAAGAGTAGCTGCTGCCTTGACAGGAACTAATGGGGATCCATAATAAACCCCAGGAAGAGTAGCTGCTGCCTTGGCAGGAACTAATGGGGATCCATAATAAACCCCAGGAAGAGTAGCTGCTGCCTTGGCAGGAACTAATGGGGATCCATAATAAACCACAGGAAGAGTAGCTGCTGCCTTGGCAGGAACTAATGGGGATCCATAATAAACCCCAGGAAGAGTAGCTGCTGCCTTGACAGGAACTAATGGGGATCCATAATAAACCCCAGGAAGAGTAGCTGCTGCCTTGACAGGAACTAATGGGGATCCATAATAAACCCCAGGAAGAGTAGCTGCTGCCTTGACAGGAACTAATGGGGATCCATAATAAACCCCAGGAAGAGTAGCTGCTGCCTTGACAGGAACTAATGGGGATCCATAATAAACCCCAGGAAGAGTAGCTGCTGCCTTGACAGGAACTAATGGGGATCCATAATAAACCCCAGGAAGAGTAGCTGCTGCCTTGGCAGGAACTAATGGGGATCCATAATAAACCCCAGGAAGAGTAGCTGCTGCCTTGGCAGGAACTAATGGGGATCCATAATAAACCCCAGGAAGAGTAGCTGCTGCCTTGGCAGGAACTAATGGGGATCCATAATAAACCCCAGGAAGAGTAGCTGCTGCCTTGGCAGGAACTAATGGGGATCCATAATAAACCACAGGAAGAGTAGCTGCTGCCTTGACAGGAACTAATGGGGATCCATAATAAACCACAGGAAGAGTAGCTGCTGCCTTGACAGGAACTAATGGGGATCCATAATAAACCCCAGGAAGAGTAGCTGCTGCCTTGGCAGGAACTAATGGGGATCCATAATAAACCCCAGGAAGAGTAGCTGCTGCCTTGGCAGGAACTAATGGGGATCCATAATAAACCCCAGGAAGAGTAGCTGCTGCCTTGACAGGAACTAATGGGGATCCATAATAAACCCCAGGAAGAGTAGCTGCTGCCTTGACAGGAACTAATGGGGATCCATAATAAACCACAGGAAGAGTAGCTGCTGCCTTGACAGGAACTAATGGGGATCCATAATAAACCCCAGGAAGAGTAGCTGCTGCCTTGGCAGGAACTAATGGGGATCCATAATAAACCCCAGGAAGAGTAGCTGCTGCCTTGGCAGGAACTAATGGGGATCCATAATAAACCACAGGAAGAGTAGCTGCTGCCTTGGCAGGAACTAATGGGGATCCATAATAAACCCCAGGAAGAGTAGCTGCTGCCTTGGCAGGAACTAATGGGGATCCATAATAAACCCCAGGAAGAATAGCTGCTGCCTTGACAGGAACTAATGGGGATCCATAATAAACCCCAGGAAGAGTAGCTGCTGCCTTGGCAGGAACTAATGGGGATCCATAATAAACCCCAGGAAGAGTAGCTGCTGCCTTGGCAGGAACTAATGAGGATCCATAATAAACCCCAGGAAGAGTAGCTGCTGCCTTGGCAGGAACTAATGGGGATCCATAATAAACACAAATACAAATACATATGCATTCCTCTTGTCCAGGTGGGTGAGAGCAGTGATGAAGAGACAGGACAGTAAACCATCAGGGAGTTGATCCTGTAGCGTAGCTAGCTGTGATAAAGAGACAGGACAGTAAACCATCAGGGAGTTGAGCTGTAGCGTAGCTAGCTGTGATAAAGAGACAGGACAGTAAACCATCAGGGAGTTGAGCTGTAGCGTAGCTAGCTGTGATAAAGAGACAGGACAGTAAACCATCAGGGAGTTGAGCTGTAGCGTAGCTAGCTGTGATGAAGAGACAGGACAGTAAACCATCAGGGAGTTGATCCTGTAGCGTAGCTAGCTGTGATAAAGAGACAGGACAGTAAACCATCAGGGAGTTGAGCTGTAGCGTAGCTAGCTGTGATAAAGAGACAGGACAGTAAACCATCAGGGAGTTGAGCTGTAGCGTAGCTAGCTGTGATAAAGAGCTAGCTACGCTCAGGGAGCTGTGATAAAGAGACAGGACAGTAAACCATCAGGGAGTTGAGCTGTAGCGTAGCTAGCTGTGATAAAGAGACAGGACAGTAAACCATCAGGGAGTTGATCCTGTAGCGTAGCTAGCTGTGATAAAGAGACAGGACAGTAAACCATCAGGGAGTTGAGCTGTAGCGTAGCTAGCTGTGATAAAGAGACAGGACAGTAAACCATCAGGGAGTTGAGCTGCAGCGTAGCTAGCTGTGATAAAGAGACAGGACAGTAAACCATCAGGGAGTTGAGCTGTAGCGTAGCTAGCTGTGATAAAGAGACAGGACAGTAAACCATCAGGGAGTTGATCCTGTAGCGTAGCTAGCTGTGATAAAGAGACAAGACAGTAAACCATCAGGGAGTTGAGCCTCTAGCGTAGCTAGCTTTCATAAAGAGACAAGACAGTAAACCATCAGGGAGTTGAGCTGTAGCGTAGCTAGCTTTCATAAAGAGACAAGACAGTAAACCATCAGGGAGTTGATCCTGTAGCGTAGCTAGCTGTGATAAAGAGACAAGACAGTAAACCATCAGGGAGATGAGCTGTAGCGTAGCTAGCTGTGATAAAGAGACAGGACAGTAAACCATCAGGGAGTTGAGCTGTAGCGTAGCTAGCTGTGATAAAGAGACAGGACAGTAAACCATCAGGGAGTTGAGCTGTAGCGTAGCTAGCTGTGATAAAGAGACAGGGCAGTAAACCATCAGGGAGTTGAGCTGTAGCGTAGCTAGCTGTGATAAAGAGACAGGACAGTAAACCATCAGGGAGTTGAGCCTCTAGCGTAGCTAGCTGTGATAAAGAGACAAGACAGTAAACCATCAGGGAGTTGAGCCTGTAGCGTAGCTAGCTTTCATAAAGAGACAGGACAGTAAACCATCAGGGAGTTGAGCCTCTAGTGTAGCTAGCTTTGATAAAGAGACAGGACAGTAAACCATGATGAAGAGACAGGACAGTAAACCATGATAAAGAGACAGGACAGTAAACCATGATAAAGAGACAGGACAGTAAACCATGATAGTAATACCCCTCTTGTAGTAAAACAGTGAAACTAGAGCCTCCCTCCCTCCCTCCCTCCCTCCCTCCCTCCCTCCCTCCCTCCCTCCCTCCCTCCCTCCCTCCATAAACACAAATACAAATACATATGCATTCCTCTTGTCCAGGTGGGTGAGAGCAGTGATGAAGAGACAGGACAGTAAACCATCAGGGAGTTGATCCTGTAGCGTAGCTAGCTGTGATAAAGAGACAGGACAGTAAACCATCAGGGAGTTGAGCTGTAGCGTAGCTAGCTGTGATAAAGAGACAGGACAGTAAACCATCAGGGAGTTGAGCTGTAGCGTAGCTAGCTGTGATAAAGAGACAGGACAGTAAACCATCAGGGAGTTGAGCTGTAGCGTAGCTAGCTGTGATGAAGAGACAGGACAGTAAACCATCAGGGAGTTGATCCTGTAGCGTAGCTAGCTGTGATAAAGAGACAGGACAGTAAACCATCAGGGAGTTGAGCTGTAGCGTAGCTAGCTGTGATAAAGAGACAGGACAGTAAACCATCAGGGAGTTGAGCTGTAGCGTAGCTAGCTGTGATAAAGAGACAGGACAGTAAACCATCAGGGAGTTGAGCTGTAGCGTAGCTAGCTGTGATAAAGAGACAGGACAGTAAACCATCAGGGAGTTGATCCTGTAGCGTAGCTAGCTGTGATAAAGAGACAGGACAGTAAACCATCAGGGAGTTGAGCTGTAGCGTAGCTAGCTGTGATAAAGAGACAGGACAGTAAACCATCAGGGAGTTGAGCCTCTAGCGTAGCTAGCTTTCATAAAGAGACAAGACAGTAAACCATCAGGGAGTTGAGCTGTAGCGTAGCTAGCTTTCATAAAGAGACAAGACAGTAAACCATCAGGGAGTTGATCCTGTAGCGTAGCTAGCTGTGATAAAGAGACAAGACAGTAAACCATCAGGGAGATGAGCTGTAGCGTAGCTAGCTGTGATAAAGAGACAGGACAGTAAACCATCAGGGAGTTGAGCTGTAGCGTAGCTAGCTGTGATAAAGAGACAGGACAGTAAACCATCAGGGAGTTGAGCTGTAGCGTAGCTAGCTGTGATAAAGAGACAGGACAGTAAACCATCAGGGAGTTGAGCTGTAGCGTAGCTAGCTGTGATAAAGAGACAGGACAGTAAACCATCAGGGAGTTGAGCCTCTAGCGTAGCTAGCTGTGATAAAGAGACAAGACAGTAAACCATCAGGGAGTTGAGCCTGTAGCGTAGCTAGCTTTCATAAAGAGACAGGACAGTAAACCATCAGGGAGTTGAGCCTCTAGTGTAGCTAGCTTTGATAAAGAGACAGGACAGTAAACCATGATGAAGAGACAGGACAGTAAACCATGATAAAGAGACAGGACAGTAAACCATGATAAAGAGACAGGACAGTAAACCATGATAGTAATACCCCTCTTGTAGTAAAACAGTGAAACTAGAGCCTCCCTCCCTCCCTCCCTCCCTCCCTCCCTCCCTCCCTCCCTCCCTCCCTCCCTCCCTCCCTCCCTCCCTCCCTCCCTCCCTCCCTCCCTCCCTCCCTCCATAAACACAAATACAAATACATATGTATTCCTCTTGTCCAGGTGGGTGAGAGCAGTGATGAAGAGACAGGACAGTAAACCATCAGGGAGTTGATCCTGTAGCGTAGCTAGCTGTGATAAAGAGACAGGACAGTAAACCATCAGGGAGTTGAGCTGTAGCGTAGCTAGCTGTGATAAAGAGACAGGACAGTAAACCATCAGGGAGTTGAGCTGTAGCGTAGCTAGCTGTGATAAAGAGACAGGAC
>NC_143026.1:89562320-89567320 GCF_057628025.1 Oncorhynchus mykiss | reverse complement strand
AACTAATCCATTGGGATTTAATTATAATGTCAACACTAGCAACAGTGGTTAGCCAGCTTGGAGGAAGTATTTAGTGTTGTGTGCATTGTGTTTGTGCACTTAGCTAGCTACCATCTCATAGCCGACATTGCATATGAAGTGTGACTGGCTTATCCGTGTATGTACGAAGAAAATGTACTTTTCTTTCTTTTTGGGGGCCTCGGTTCGTGCTCTGTGATGAGTTCAAAGTGAAGTCGCTGACGAGCATTGCGATTCTAGCAGTAGAGTCGGTCGCTTCATTACTACCGGGTCGGCACGCAGCAGGCACCGCTTTTGTTCTAGCAAGAGAAGGAACGTCTTCCAAGTGTGATAAGTTCCCATCGGCAGTCTATCGGCGGTAAGATTCTCAGTGTGTTTCATGCTTAAACCTTACTCCTAACCCTAACCCTAACTCCTAACCCTAACCCTAACCGTAACCCTAACCCTAACCGTAACCCTAACCCTAACCCTTCCTCCTAACCCTAACCCTAACCGTAACCGTAACCCTAACCCTAAACCTAATTCCTAACCCTAACCCTTACTCCTAATCCTAATCCTAACCGTAACCCTAACCGTAACCCTGACCCTAACCCTAAACCTAACTCCTAACCCTAACCGTAACCCTAACCCTAACCCTAACCGTAACCGTAACCCTAACCCTAACCCTAACCCTAACCCTAACCCTAACCCTTACTCCTAACCCTAACCCTAACCCTAACCCTAACCCTAACCCTAACCCTTACTCCTAACCCTAACCGTAACCCTAACCCTAACCCTAACCCTAACCGTAACCCTAACCGTAACCCTAACCCTAACCCTAACCCTAACTCCTAACCCTAACCCTAACCCTTACTCCTAACCCTAACCGCAACCCTAACCCTAAACTTAACCCCTAAGCCTAAAATAGCCTTTTTCCTTGTGGTATCTGGCAAAATGGCCCCACTTCTCAGAATTTCCTTGTTTTACTATCCTTGTGAGGACATCTGGTCCCCACAAGGAGAGTAAAACCAAACACACACACACACACACACACACACACACACACAGGGGGAATGTAAACTGTGTGAAGCAGGCAGGGGAAGAGAAAAGAGCTACAGCACTTGTCTTGTTCTCCCTCTGTTCACCCTCTATCCTCCCTCTGTCCTCCCTCAATCCTCCCTCTGTCCTCCCTCTGTTCTCCCTCTGTCCTCCCTCTATCCTCCCTCTGTCCTCCCTCAATCCTCCCTCTGTCCTCCCTCAAACCTCCCTCTGTCCTCCCTCTGTTCTCCCTCAGTTCTCCCACTGTCCTCCCTCTGTCCTCCCTCTGTTCTCCCACTATCCTCCCTCTGTTCTCACTCTGTCCTCCCTTTGTTCTCCCTCTGTTCTCCCTCTGTTCTCCCTCCCTCCTCCCTCTGTCCTCCCTCTATCCTCCCTCTGTCCTCCCTCAATCCTCCCTCTGTCCTCCCTCTGTTCTCCCTCGGTTCTCCCACTGTCCTCCTCTGTCCTCCCTCTGTTCTCCCACTATCCTCCCTCTGTTCTCCCTCTGTTCTCCCACTATCCTCCCTCTGTTCTCACTCTGTCCTCCCTTTGTTCTCCCTCTGTCCTCCCTCTGTTCTCCCTCTGTTCTCCCTCTGTCCTCCCTCTGTTCTCCCTCTATCCTCCCTTTGTTCTCCCTCTGTTCTCCCTCTGTCCTCCCTCTGTTCTCCCTCTATCCTCCCTCTGTTCTCCCTCTGTCCTCCCTTTGTTCTCCCTCTGTTCTCCCTCCCTCCTCCCTCTGTTCTCCCTCCCTCCTCCCGTTGTTTTATCTCTGTCCTCCCTTTGTTCTCCCTCTGTTCTCCCTCCCTCCTCCCTCTGTCCTCCCTCTGTCCTCCCTCTGTTCTCCCTCCCTCCTCCCCCTGTCCGCCCTTTGTTCTCCCTCTGTCCTCCCTCGGTCCTCCCTTTGTTCTCCCTCTGTTCTCCCTCTGTCCTCCCTCTGTCCTCCCTCTGTCCTCCCTCTGTCCTCCCTTTGTTCTCCCTCTGTCCTCCCTCTGTCCGCCCTTTGTTCTCCCTCTGTCCTCCCTCGGTCCTCCCTTTGTTCTCCCTCTGTCCTCCCTCCCTCCTCCCTCTGTCCTCCCTCTGTCCTCCCTCTGTTCTCCTTTCCTCCCCCTGATTCCTCGTTCCTGTGTTCCGGGACGTGGCATCATAAATTAAGCATGCTCCTGTGGAGGGAGGGGGGCGATCGATGGAGTAAATCAATGCTGCTGATGCCTGTGTCACTTGACCCTCCAACCTACACCCTACTTTTACCCCACTCCCTGTGTGTGCGTGCTGTTGTGAGTGTAACACTGTTTCATGTATTTGATAACCCACTACTCAACACGCCTGTGCTAGGTAATCTCCTGTTGACCAGAAACCCACTATACTCAACATCTTTAGGAATGTGTGCAACATAATATACTATAGTATGGAAGGAAGCATTGTATCAGAGAACGATGGCTCTGTTGAGAACAAGTCTGGACTCTCTGGTCTGGTCATGCTAGTGAGTGGATAAGCCATCAGAATAGCCTCAAGGTTACACAAAGAGGTGTTTTTTGAAGTGAGAAAAATGCACTGCTTCAATTTGGGTGGATGGTGGATGTGACAGATACATTTCCTTCCTGTGTGTTTGTTCGCTCACTGGAAAGCAACGCATTGTTATCAATTCACACCAGTGGTTTATCTCAGTTATGTCATTGTATGACACCAGTTATCCTATTGGTTAACACCTATCAGCTTTGACAGTTTTTTTTTTCAATTGTTTAAAGCACAATTTTGAAAACAGGGCCCGGTTTGTCAAAACACGACACACAATTAAACACAACCCTACACCAACGTAGCACAACACTTCAGATCATTTGCAAAACGGAACACTTTAGTCAAAACTAGACACGACTTCATAAAAATAATATTTTGTTACCATACGAAACACACACATTTCATATGACTTCCGTCTTTTTGAACCAGTTACACACTGCTGTTGCTAACCTAAAAAACACTTTTAGCAAGTCTAATTGTCAGCGATTAGAGTGCTGTAAATGAAGTACACAGAGAAAGTGCAACTACACAAACACTACACAAGACCAATGCTGCAGACGGAGGAAAACATCATCTATTTCTCTCCATATATCCAAATCAGTCAACATGTCAACATGGAGAATCACAACAAAACATGCCCCAGTTTTCATGCTACAACAGTAGCGTGCGTAACACTGTTAGCTCAGCAAACAACAGACAAACGTAAAATACTGTATCCATGTCACCCCCTGGCCATAGAGAGGCGTTTTATTCTCTATTTTGGTTAGGCCAGGGTGTGACTAGGGTGGACGTTCTATGTTCTTTTTTCTATGTTTTTGTATTTCTTTGTTTTTGCCCCGGTATGGTTCTCAATCAGGGACAGCTGTCTGTCGTTGTCTCTGATTGAGAACCATACTTAGGTAGCACGTGCCCACATGGGTTTTGTGGGTAGTTGTTTTCAGTCTTTGTGTGGCTGCACCAGATAGAACTGCTTCGGTTGTTCTCGTTTGTTGTTTTGTCATTCAGTGTTCTGTTCTATTAAATAATGATGAACACGTACCACGCTGCACCTTGGTCGTCACCTTATTCCACCAAACAGCCGTTACAATCCAGTACAGGTTACAATTACAGTAAATAACAACAACAACAACAACAAACATAACAAATTATCTGAAAAAAACCTGACAATATTGTACAGAAAATACTACAGTAAAACATACTATACATTATCTCTTCGCCTAGCTGGATCTGACCAGAGAATTTAATCAACATCACAAGCAATATCGTCATTGGCAAGACAACACGGGAAGAACCGTCTTGAATGTCGAATCCATCCTTGCACAGCTGCGGCGTCGACTTGGTCACAGGCGTCCTCCGTGGCCTGAATGAGGGGTACCTGAGCCTGGGGCTGGAGATCGTAAACCTTCCTGGCCTGAATGAGGGGTACCTGAGCCTGGGATCGTAAACCTTCCTGGCCTGAATGAGGGGTACCTGAGCCTGGGGCTGGAGATCGTAAACCTTCCTGGCCTGAATGAGGGGTACCTGAGCCTGGGGCTGGAGATCGTAAACCTTCCTGGCCTGAATGAGGGGTACCTGAGCCTGGGGCTGGAGATCGTAAACCTTCCTGGCCTGAATGAGGGGTACCTGAGCCTGGGGCTGGAGATTGTAAACCTTCCTGGCCTGAATGAGGGGTACCTGAGCCTGGGGCTGGAGATCGTAAACCTTCCTGGCCTGAATGAGGGGTACCTGAGCCTGGGGCTGGAGATCGTAAACCTTCCTGGCCTGAATGAGGGGTACCTGAGCCTGGGGCTGGAGATCGTAAACCTTCCTGGCCTGAATGAGGGGTACCTGAGCCTGGGGCTGGAGATCGTAAACCTTCCTGGCCTGAATGAGGGGTACCTGAGCCTGGGGCTGGAGATCGTAAACCTTCCTGGCCTGAATGAGGGGTACCTGAGCCTGGGGCTGGAGATCGTAAACCTTCCTGGCCTGAATGAGGGGTACCTGAGCCTGGGGCTGGAGATCGTAAACCTTCCTGGCCTGAATGAGGGGTACCTGAGCCTGGGGCTGGAGATTGTAAACCTTCCACCGCCATGCAGAGAACAACTCTTCGATAGGGTTTAGAAACAGAGAGTATGTTGGAAGGTATAGTACTGTCTACTGTGGATGGTGTTGAAACCAGTTCTGGACCAAAGCAGAGCGGTGGAATGACACATTGTCCCAGATGACCGTGTATTGCATCTGGTGCATTTCGTTACCTGCTGTGACGATGTGGTGCCATCGGTCCAAACATGCGAGAATGTGAGGTGTGTTGTATGGGCCCATTTTGGCATGACGGAGGACAACCCCATGCTGTGAAATGGTGATGTTACCCCCACGTTGCCCTGGGACATTGATTATAGCCCTGAGCTATAATCATGAGCTAACTATCAATTATGAGCTAACTATCAATTGATACAACTGCTTAAAATGAT
>NC_143026.1:89042320-89044820 GCF_057628025.1 Oncorhynchus mykiss | reverse complement strand
TCTGCTTTCCACCAGACACTGGGAGATTAATTTACCTCTCAGCAGGACAATAACCTAAAAGGCCAAATCTACACTGGAGTTGCTTACCAAGACAACAGTGAATGTATCTGAGTGGCCTAGTTACAGTTTTGATATTTCAGTATTTAATATTTAATACATTTGTAAAAATTTATAAAACCATGTTTTCACTTTGTCATTATGGGGTATTGTGTGTAGATGGGTGAGGAAAAAACATATATTTTGAATTCAGGCTGTAACACAACAAAATGTGGAATAAGTCAAGGGGTATGCACGCTTTCTGAAGGCACTGTATAAGAGATGCAGGAACTAGCTACACACACACATACAGACATTCACATTTAAATGTTAGTCATTTAGCAGACGCTCTTATCCAGAGCCACTGACTCAAGGGCACATCGACAGATTTTTCCCATAGTCGGCTCTACTGTTGATGTAGGAACTGTTGGTTCAAGTCCTGCTCCTGCTGGTCCCCCCTCAAACGCAACTCTTAGCAGTGCGGTATAGTGTAAGCATATGCAGCTCAGGGCTAAAAGCTCTGATATCCTGTGGCTGTTCCAAATGAAGCAGTCTATTATCATACTACAGTCATCGGCAAAATAAATTGTGACTAGCAACGCTGCTGCCACTGTGAAATGTACATTGGCCATCGGTTCCCTGCCTAAAGCCCTGTGAGTGTTCTGTCTGTTGTAGAATGTTGGAAGGACTTCAATTCTAGAACAGATTCTGGGGCTGTTGCTAAACACAGTACTGGACATGAAATAATGATTCTGTTGTGTTACCTATCTTCTCTCTTTCTCTGAATACACACACAACCACACACACAACCACACACACAACCACACACTCAGTCACACACACAGTCAAACACACAACCAACCACACACACACAGTCACACACACACAACCACACCCTCAGTCACACACACAGTCAAACACACAACCACACACACACAGTCACACACACACAACCACACACACAGCCACACACACACAACCACACACTCAGTCACACACACACAACCACACACTCAATCACACACACAGTCAAACACACAACCACACACACACAGTCACACACACACAGTCACACACACACAACCACACACACAGCCACACACTCAGTCACACACACAGTCAAACACACAACCACACACACACAGTCACACACACACAACCACACACACAGCCACACACACACAACCACATACTCAGTCACACACACAGTCAAACACACAACCACACACACACAGTCACACGCATAGTCACACACACACAACCACACACACAGTCACACACACAACCACACACACAGTCACACACACACACAGTCACACACACACACACACACACACACACACACACACACACACACACACACACACACACACACAACCACACACAATAACAAACACAGTCACACATACACACAACCACACACACAATCACACGCACAGTCACACACACAGTCACACACACAGTCACACACACAGTAACAAACACAGTCACACACACAGTCACACAAACACACGGTAACAAACACAGTCACACACACAGTCACACACATCCACAAACACAACCACACACACAGTCACACACACATCGACACACACAACCACACACACACACACACACACACACACACACACAACCACACACCCACAACCACACACACAGTCACACACACAAACACACAACCACACACACGGTAAGAAACACAGTCACACACACAGTCACACACAACCACACACACAGTCACACACAACCACACACAACCACACACACAGTCACACACACACAACCACACACACAATCACACGCACAGTCACACACACAGTCACACACACACACAACCACACACAGTCACACACACAGTAACAAACACAGTCACACACAGTCACACACACAGTCACACACACAACCACACACACAGTCACACACACAACCACACGCACAGTGACACACACAACCACACATTACCACACACACAGTCACACACACAACCACACACACAGTCACACACACAACCACACACACAGTCACACACACAACCACACATTACCACACACACAGTCACACACACAACCACACACAGTCACACACAGTCACACACAACCACACACACAGTCACACACACAACCACACGCACAGTGACACACACAACCACACACACACAACCACACATACAGTCACACACAGTGACACACACAACCACACACACACACACACAACCACACACACACAACCACACACACAGTCACACACACAGTCACACACAACCACACACACAACCACAGTCACACGCACACAGTCACACACACAGTCACACACACAGTCACACACACACAACCACACACTCAGTCACACACACACACACACACACACACACAGTCACACACTCAGTCACACGCACAGTCACACACACACACACACACACACACACACACACACACACAACCACACACACACACACACACACAAC
>NC_143026.1:88917320-89039820 GCF_057628025.1 Oncorhynchus mykiss | reverse complement strand
ACACGCACATGCACGTACGCCTCTGTGGTGTATCTAACCGTCTGTCTTCCTCTGTGGTGAATCTAACAGTCTGTCTCCCTCTGTGGTAAATCTAACAGTCTGTCTCCCTCTGTGGTGAATCTAACAGTCTGTCTCCCTCTGTGGTGAATCTAACAGTCTGTCTCCCTCTGTGGTGAATCTAACAGTCTGTCTCCCTCTGTGGTGAATCTAACAGTCTGTCTCCCTCTGTGGTGTATCTAACCGTCTGTCTCCCTCTGTGGTGTATCTAACAGTCTGTCTCCCTCTGTGGTGAATCTAACAGTCTGTCTCCCTCTGTGGTGTATCTAACCGTCTGTCTCCCTATGTGGTGTATCTAACGGTCTGTCTCCCTCTGTGGTGTATGTCTGTCTCCCTCTGTTGTGTATCTAACGGTCTGTCTCCCTCTGTGGTGTATCTAACAGTTTGTCTCCCTCTGTAGTGTATCTAACGGTTTGTCTCCCTCTGTAGTGTATCTAACGGTTTGTCTCCCTCTGTGGTGAATCTAACAGTCTGTCTCCCTCTGTGGTGAATCTAACAGTCTGTCTCCCTCTGTGGTGTATCTAACAGTCTGTCTCCCTCTGTGGTGAATCTAACAGACTGTCTCCCTCTGTGGTGAATCTAACAGTCTGTCTCCCTCTGTGGTGTATCTAATGGTCTGTCTCCCTCTGTGGTGAATCTAACAGTCTGTCTCCCTCTGTGGTGTATCTAACGGTTTGTCTCCCTCTGTGGTGAATCTAACAGTCTGTCTCCCTCTGTGGTGAATCTAACAGTCTGTCTCCCTTTGTGGTGTATCTAATGGTCTGTCTCCCTCTGTGGTGTATCTAACAGTCTGTCCTCCTCTGTGGTTCATCTAACAGTCTGTCCCCCTCTGTGGTTCATCTAACAGTCTGTCTCCCTCTGTGGTGAATCTAGATGATATTCGTGACTACTTTGGGGTGAAGATAGCCATGTACTTCGCCTGGCTGGGGTTCTACACCACGTCTATGCTGTATCCTGCTGTCATCGGCTTCGTGCTCTGGGTTCTCACCGAGTCTGACCAGGTGACTTTTAGACTGGACCTTTTCAAGTGTCCTGTCTGGAATGGGGTGTAGCTGTACACCAAGCTGCCTCACACTACAGCAGCAGGAGATAGACTCCTGTCCTCTGGGTCAAGACAAGGCTTTACTTACAGCTTACTTTTCAAATGCACTGTTTGTATCTCATTTAGTACAGATACACAGAGACATACTCACTGTGATACACTCCAATCTGCTCTGAAGTACAGTGTATTCCCTTCTTTAACAACGTTAGCCTTTTCTACTGGCTCACGGCGAGATATTGAACTGTGTTGACGTTTGAAAATGTAGCAACTGTGTTTCTAAGGTTCCTCAGACATGATGATCTCATGTCTTTTCATGGAATAGAAGGACCACCTGTGTATTCTCCTCTCTCCTCAGACGAGTCGTGATATCTGCTGTGTATTCTCTCTCCTCAGATGAGTCGTGATATCTGCTGTGTATTCTCGTCTCTCTCCTCAGACGAGTCGTGATATCTGCTGTGTTTTCTCTCTCCTCAGATGAGTCGTGATATCTGCTGTGTATTCTCGTCTCTCTCCTCAGACGAGTCGTGATATCTGCTGTGTTTTCTCTCTCCTCAGACGAGTCGTGATATCTGCTGTGTATTCTCTCTCCTCAGATGAGTCGTGATATCTGCTGTGTATTCTCCTCTCTCCTCAGACGAGTCGTGATATCTGCTGTGTTTTCTCTCTCCTCAGATGAGTCGTGATATCTGCTGTGTATTCTCCTCTCTCCTCAGACGAGTCGTGATATCGTCTGTGTATTCTCTCTCTTCAGACGAGTCGTGATATCTGCTGTGTATTCTCTCTCTTCAGACGAGTCGTGATATCTGCTGTGTATTCTCTCTCCTCAGATGAGTCGTGATATCTGCTGTGTATTCTCCTCTCTCCTCAGACGAGTCGTGATATCTGCTGTGTATTCTCCTGTCTCCTCAAACGAGTCGTGATATCTGCTGTGTATTCTCTCTCCTCAGACGAGTCGTGATATCTGCTGTGTATTCTCTCTCCTCAGACGAGTCGTGATATCTGCTGTGTGGTGTTTGCACTGTTTAACGTGGTGTGGGCCACACTCTTCTTGGAGAGGTGGAAGAGAAGGGGGGCGGAGCTGGCCTATAAGTGGGGTACGCTGGACACCCCTAACGAGTCCCTAGAGGAACCACGGACGCAGTTTAGGGTGAGGACGACATGAGAACATTTCAACTCAATGTCTCAATATATTTTACAGAAGAAGATGACTAAAGAAAAACACAGAGCTACAATAAAAATGATGGACAACAGGTGTAAACATTTTTCCTTCCTCTTCCCTTCCTGCTACTCCCCCCTCTCTCCCCCCTCCATCTCTCACCTCTCTCCACCTCTCTCCATGTCTCTCCACCTCTCTCCATGTCTCTCCACCTCTCTCCATGTCTCTCCACCTCTCTCTATGTCTCTCCACCTCTCTCCATGTCTCTCCACCTCTCTCTATGTCTCTCCACCTCTCTCCATGTCTCTCCACCTCTCTCTATGTCTCTCCACCTCTCTCCATCTCTCTCCATCTCTTTACACCTCTCTCCTCCCTCCACCTCTCGCCTAACTCCCTCCATCTCTCGCCTCTCTCCCTTCACATCTCTCCTCCCTCCCTCCACCTCTCTCCATTTCTCTCTACCTCTCTCCTCGCTCCACTATCTCCCTCCACCTCTTTCCATCTCCCTCCAACCCTCTATATCTCCCTCCAACTCTCTCCTCCCTCCCTCCGCCTCTCTCCATCTCTCTCTACCTCTCTCCTCCCTCCACCATCTCCCTCCACCTCTTTCCATCTCCCCAACCCTCTATATCTCCCTCCAACTCTCTCCTCCCTCCCTCCCTCCACCTCTCTCCATCTCCCTCCAACTCTCTCCTCCCTCTCTACACCCTTTCCCTCCTCTTTCTCTCAACCCCCCCTACCCCCACTTTCCCTCTGCAGGGTGTGAAGCGGTGCAGCCCCATAACAGGCTGTGAGGAGTTTTACTACCCACCATGGAGGAGGAGGGTGTTCAGGTGGCTGGTCAGCCTGCCCATCTGCATCCTGTGTCTCTGCTTTGTGTTCCTGGCCATGCTCCTCTGCTTCGAACTGCAGGTCACTGAATGATCAACAGCTTCTAGTAACACTGTCAAACCTCCTTACTGGAGATGTACAGTTGAAGTCAGAAGTTTACATATACTTAGGTTGGAGTCATTAAAACTCGTTTTTCAACCACTCCACAAATTTCTTGTTAACAAACTATAGTTTTGTCAAGTCGGTTAGGACATCTACTTTGTGCATGACACAAGTCATTTTTTCCAACAATTGTTTACAGACAGATTATTTCACTTATAATTCACTGTATCACAATTCCAGTGGGTCAGAAGTTTACATACACTAAGTTGACTGTGCCTTTAAACAGCTTGGAAAATTCCAGAAAATGATGTCATGGCTTTAGAAGCTTCTGATAGGCTAATTGACATACTTTGAGTCAATTGGAGGTGTACCTGTGGATGTATTTCAAGGCCTACCTTCAAACTCAGTGCCTCTTTGCTTGACATCATGCGAAAATCAAAAGAAATTAGCCAAGACCTCAGAAAAATAATTGTAGACATCCACAAGTCTGGTTCATCCTTGGGAGCAATTTCCAAATGCCTGAAGGTACCACGTTCATCTGTACAAACAATAGTATGCAAGTATAAACACCATAGGACCACGCAGCCGTCATACCGCTCAGGAAGGAGACGCATTCTGTCTCCTAGAGATTAACGCACTTTGGTGTGAAAAGTGCACATCAATCCCAGAACAACAGCAAAGGACCTTGTGAAGATGCTGGAGGAAACAGGTACAAAAGTATCTATATCCACAGTAAAACGAGTCCTATATCGACATAACCCGAATGGCCACTCAGCAAGGAAGAAGCCACTGCTCCAAAACTGCCATAAAAAAGCCAGACTACGGTTTGCAACTGGGTACAAAGATCGTACTTTTTGGAGAAATGTCCTCTGGTCTGATGAAACAAAAATAGAACTGTTTGGCTATAATGACCATCGTTATGTTTGGAGGAAAAAGGGGGAGGCTTGCAAGCTGAAGAACACCATCCCAACCGTGAAGCACGGGGGTGGCAGCATCATGGTGTGGGAGTGCTTTGCTTCAGGAGGGACTGGTGCACTTCACAAAATAGATGGCATCATGAGGCAGGAATATTATGTGAATATATTGAAGCAACATCTCAAGACATCAGTTAAAGCTTGGTCGCAAATGGGTCTTCCAAATGGACAATGACCTCAAGCATACTTCCAAAGTTGTGGTAAAATGGCTTAAGGACAACATACTCAAGGTATTGGAGAGGTCATCACAAAGCCCTGACCTCAATCCTATAGCAAATTTGTGGGCAGAACTGAAAAAGCGTGTGCGAACAAGGAGGCCTACCAACCTGACTCAGTTACACCAGCTCTGTCAGGAGGAATGGGCCAGAATTCACCCAACTTATTGTGGGAAGCTTGTGGAAGGCTACCCGAAACGTTTGACCCAAGTTAAACCATTTAAAGGTAATGCTACCAAATACTAATTGAGTGTATGTAAACTTCTGACCGACTGGGAATGTGATGAAAGAAATAAAAGCTGAAATAAATCATTATCTCTACTATTATTCTGACATTTCACATTCTTAAAGTGGTTACTAGGATTACATGTCAGGAATTGTGAAAAACTGAGTTTAAATGTATTTGTCTAAGGTAAACTTCCGACTTCCACTGTACATTTCTTTTGATTCTGAATCGGTCATAAACATCTATTCCTTAGGATGGATGTGGTTCTTGTCAGTGCGTTCTATAGCTGTATATAGCCACGTAATACAGAATAGTTAGATATATGTAATTGAAGCCATATTTTAATTTATTTTATTTAGCCTTTATTTAACCAGGAAGGGCTCATTGAGATTGAAATCTCTTTTTCAAGAGCGCCCTGGCCAAGATAGGCAGCACCAAGTCATTACAAAAAAAATACAGACAGACAACATGAAAAACTACAAGTAAAAACCATTGAATTCACAAGAGTATAAAACAGCAAATTAAAAACATTGACAGGTCAGGGAATCAGCCTCAAAATCCTTCATCAGTGATTTAAAAACACCAATCAGGACAAGTTCTTCCAGTTTAGAAGTATTTTGTAAGGCGTTCCAAGACGATGGCGCAGAGGACATAAAAGTCATTTTACCAAATTCAGTTCGGACATTGGAACAGTTAACAGGATAAAGTCAAGCGAACGAAGAGAGTACCCACCACATTTCTGAACAATAAAAATGCACAAATAAAAAGGTAGTAAACCCAAAATGGCTTTGTAAATAAAAGTATACCAGTGCCTGAGCCTACGAGTGACTAGAGAAGGCCAGCCAACCCTGGTATACAAAGTGCAGTGGTGCGTAAGGGTTTTGCAGTTTAAAATAAATCTCAAAGTGCCATGGTAAAGAGTGTCAATTGATCTCAAACACTGAGCGGAAGCATTCATATATAAAATATCCCCATAGTCTAGTAAAGGCACAAATGTAGCTGATACTAGCCTCCTTCTGGCTTTAAAAGAAAAACAGGCCTTATTCCTAAAATAAAATCCTAATTTCAGCTTCAATTTTTTTTGTAAGTTATTGAAAATGCAATTTAAAAGAGAGGCCATCATCAATTAAAATTCCAAGATATTTAGATGAGATTACAACCTCAATCTCCTTGCCCTGACAGGTAGGTGAATAGGTGAAAGGTTCAGAGGTCTATTTCTTACAGTACCAGGCAAAATTGTAGAATAATAGTGAAGACATAAAAACCATGATATAACACATACAAACCAAAAAGGGTTAAACAAATCAAAACACATTTTAGAGTTTAAATTATTTAAAGTAGCCACCCTTTCCTTGTGACAGCTTTGCACACTCCTGGAATTCTCTCAACCAGCTTCATGAGGAATGCTTTTCCAACAGTCTTGAAGGAGTTCCCACATATATGCTGAGTGCTTGTTGACTGCTTTTCCTTCACTCTATGATCCAACTCATCCCAAACGATCTGAATTGGGTTGAGATCGGGTGATTGTGGAGGCCAGGTTATCAGATGCAGCACTCCATCACTCTCCTTCTTAGTCAAATATGCCTTACACAGCCTGGAGGTGTTTTGGGGTCATTGTCCTGTTGAAAAACGAATGATAGTCCCACTAAGCGCTAACCAGATGGGATGTTGTATCACTTCAGAACGCTACCGTAGCCATGCTGGTAAAGTGTGCCTTGCATTCTAAATAAATCACTGACAGTGTCACCAGCAATTCACACCTCCTCCTCACACACCTTCACACCTCCTCCTCCATGCTTCACGGTGGGAACCACAAATGCGGAGATCATCCATTAATCTACTCTGCGTCTCACAATGACACTGCGGTTGGAACCAAAACTCTCAAATTTGCACTCATCAGACCAAAGGACTGATTTCCTTGCTCGTGTTTCTTGGCCCAAGTTAGTCTCTTCTTATTATTGGTGTCCTTTAGTAGTGGTTTCTTTGCAGCAATTCGACCATGAAGGCCTGATTCACGCAGTCTCCTCTGAACAGTTGATGTTGAGATGTGTCTGTTACTTGAACTATGTGAAGCATTTATTTGGGTTGCAATTTCTGAGGTGCAGTTCATTCTAATGAACTTATCCTCTGCAGCAGAGGTAACTCTGGGCCTTCGTTTCCTGTGGCGGTCCTCATGAGAGACAGTTTCATCATAGCACTTGATGGTTTTTGCGACTGCACTTGAAGAAACTTTCAAACTTCTTGACATTTTCCGTATTGACTGACCTTCATGTCTTAAATTAATGATGGATTGTTGTTGAGCTGTTCATGCCATAATATGGTATTTTACCAAATAGGGCTATCTTTTGTATACTGTACCACCCCTACCATGTCACAACACAACTGATTGGTTCAAATGCATTAAGAAGGAAATAAATGACACAAATTAACTTTTAACAAGGCGGTTCATTGAAATGCATTCCAGGTGACTACCTCATGAAGCTGGTTGAGAGAATGCCAAGAGTGTGCAAAGCTGTCATCAAGGCAAAGTGTGGCTACTTTGAAGAAGCTCAAATATAAAATATATTTTGATTTGTTTACTACATGATTCCATATGTGTTATTTCAAAGTTGTGATGTCTTCACTATTTTCCTACATTGTAGAAAATAGTAAAAATAAAGAATAACCCTTGAATGAGTAGGTGAGTCCAAACTGTTGACTGGTACTGTATGTAGATTGACATTGTATGGACGGTATAGGTTTGTAATGTGTGTAGTAAGTAAGAAAGTTGTTGTTGTTGTTATGGTGTTTGCAGGAGTTTGTTATGGGGATTAAAGAAGTACCTCGCCTGGCCCGGTTCATCCCTAAGATCATGCTGGCCATCACTGTGACTGCCTGTGACGAGGTGTACAGGAAGATAGCCTACTGGCTCAACGACATGGGTGAGAACAAGCACTCTTATCCCTTTCATACACAGACCAACATCCCACTATTTTACCATGCCTGCTTCTGTATACCAGGTGCTGGTGTATCTGAAAAGGGTAGGGGGTAAAAAAAAAATGTAACACCTATAAACCTAGCGTGAATCCCAAACCAACCTCTTGCCCCTATCAACTCAGTCGTAGGGCCCTCCATTGTCACGTGCTGCTGACGAAACTCAGAGGGTGACTTCAAGAGTGGCGAGTGAGGAACAAATAAACCCCTCAACTTCGGGACACACTTGTGATGATGCAATTCATGTTTCACATTTAAATAATAAAACAAGCATGAAATTAAAAATTGTTTTACAAGATATACTCCTCAGTAACATTTAATTTGGGAGGTATTTAATCTGTAACATGTGTCAAGCCTCGAACTCAGACACAAACAATTACAGGTGGCTCATAATTAGATATTTTGTGTGAAATTGTGCAAACTCAAAAATAACGCGGTGCGTTATGGGATACCACTTCGCTCTGAAGCAGGCAGCGTTGCTGGCTCTGTGGAAGTGGCTATCGGAGGGTCTAATTAGCCCCTACACCCTTCGTAATTTTCACCCCTTCAGCTTTGGGACACTTGTGCATGTGGCAGAGGGGAAGGGGAATGGGCTAATGGAGGGCAGAGAGTCGAGGAGCAGCGGAATTTTAAAAAACGAATTCAGGTGATGATGTGATGATGTTGCTGTGAATTCTGATGTTATATTTCTTCCCCCACAGAAAACTATAGACTCCAGAGTGCCTATGAGAAACATCTCATCATTAAATTGGTTCTTGTGAGTGCTGTCATCTTCCTTATTACATGGAAATTGGACTCACTTTTCACAAGACAAAGGATTGAAATACAGAATTGACACTTTCCCGCGCGGAGGTCTTTACCACTCACATGTTTTCTTTCTGTACTCTCAGTTTCAGTTTGTAAACTCTTATCTCAGCCTTTTCTACATTGGATTCTACCTCAAAGACATGGAGCGTCTGAAAGAGGTAAGAGACACTTAAATCACAACACGTTTCCACTCCTTCCAAATAGTTACCCAAACCGTGTTCACCTTCCTGGTCTTCCTTGCTTTATCCCTCCCTCCCCTTCACATGCTGCTCTCTCTTCGTTCTGTCTATTTTCCATCCTGTCTCTGTTGTGTGGTTCCGTGGTGCTGGTTCCGTGGTGCTGGTCTTAGGTGTTGCTGGTGTTCTCTCTGGGACAGAGTCTTCTCAGACAGCTGAAGGACAATGTGCTGCCTTTTGTCTTCCTCAAGATCAAGCTGTTGGTTGTCACCATCCCCTGGGTCATCAAGGCCTCCTTCAGGTCCAAAGTACGACCTTGCCTGTGTGTCAAGGGTCAGGGGGTTAGAGGTCAAAGTCATCTCGACATTACCTGCCCAGCGCCCAAATGCATGACCTTAGACCTTTAAACATCATGTGCCTTATTTGTGTAGAGTTGTAGACTGTTATTTTGTTGTGCTTGTAGTTTTAGCATCATTATTGTATGTATCTTTTGGCATTGCATAGAAAGCATTTCCATGTTCAGGTATATGCAGGATGGCTAAATGTGTGTCTGTTGTAGGCTGTCTGCTAGCATTAACCTGCTAGTCCTATAGCACATGTAGTCCTGTTTTTGTAAGGATTCCGTTGGTAACTTGTCACACACCCAGTTACCTACTATGGGAAGACGTGTATTACATGTGAATACTATGTTGATTTAAAAACACATATAGAATGTTCCACAGTTGGTTTCCCACTCTGTTGGTTGTGTTCCTGATGGGACTTTGGAAGCGGTTGATATGTCTGTTAAGCAGTGTTCTGCTTTGGGTTTGTAGCATCTGGCTACCTTTGGATTTGAGCAGCTGTTCTATAAGGTTTGTGTCGGGAAAGTCATTTGCCTGGCACGTCAATCTGTCACTCTGTCCTTTTGTCATTCTTCCTGTCCTTTTGTCCTTCTTCCTGTCCTTTTGTCCTTCTTTCTGTCACTCTGTCCTTCTTCCTGTCACTCTGTCCTTCTTCCTGTCACTCTGTCCTTCTTCCTGTCACTCTGTTCTTCTTCCTGTCACTCTGTTCTTCTTCCTGTCACTCAGTCCATCTCTAATAACTGTGGCCTTGTGTGTTTATAGTTTATTCATTTCTGTGTGTTTATAGATTTCTGAAAACCCAAAATGTTCCAGGATATGTTTTTATACCTCACTTTCTGTTTGTGTTAAGGAACATACTAATCATTTGTTGTCATCGGTGTAAACTGATGACTGAGGACTGAGGACTGTCTGTCTATATGCTATGTGTGGTTTGTGCTTTGACTTGGTCATGGTTTGCAGTGAAATGACAATATGTGTGTGTCTCTGTGTCCTAGGTCTCAACTCAGTGGTAGTCATGGTAGTGGTAGTCATGATAGTGGTAGTCATGGTATTGGTAGTCATGATAATGGTAGTCATGGTAGTGGTAGTCATGATAGTGGTAGTCATGGTAGTGGTAGTCATGATAGTGGTAGTCATTGTAGTGGTAGTCATGATAGTGGTAGTCATGGTAGTGGTAGTCATGGTAGTGGTAGTCATGATAGTGGTAGTCATGGTAGTGGTAGTCATGATATTGGTAGTCATGGTAGTGGTAGTCATGGTAGTGGTAGTCATGATAGTGGTAGTCATGGTAGCGGTAGTCATGGTAGTGGTAGTCAAGGTAGTGGTAGTCATGATAATGGTAGTCATGGTAGTGGTAGTCATGGTAGTGGTAGTCATGATAGTGGTAGTCATGGTAGTGGTAGTCATGGTAGTGGTAGTCATGGTAGTGGTAGTCATGGTAGTGGTAGTCAAGGTAGTGGTAGTCATGATAGTGGTAGTCATGATAGTGGTAGTCATGGTAGTGGTAGTCATGATATTGGTAGTCATGGTAGTGGTAGTCATGGTAGTGGTAGTCATGATAGTGGTAGTCATGGTAGCGGTAGTCATGGTAGTGGTAGTCATGGTAGTGGTAGTCATGATAGTGGTAGTCATGATAGTGGTAGTCATGGTAGTGGTAGTCATGGTAGTGGTAGTCAAGGTAGTGGTAGTCATGATAGTGGTAGTCATGGTAGTGGTAGTCATGGTAGTGGTAGTCAAGGTAGTGGTAGTCATGATAGTGGTAGTCATGGTAGTGGTAGTCATGGTAGTGGTAGTCATGGTAGTGGTAGTCATGATAGTGGTAGTCATGGTAATGGTAGTCATGGTAGTGGTAGTCATGGTAGTGGTAGTTATGTATGTCATAGTTTTGATGTTACACATTGGACCAGGCAGTAGATCCAGAGCAGCGTATGTATTTGAATGGGAGTGAACTGCTTGCGGTTTAGATATACAATTGTTTTCAGTCCATTGCGTTTAGTACTGAGTGAATATTTTATTTTTGCAAAGGAATTATCTTTCTTGATTTTGTACAACTTTATTTGTTTACTGTGGTGCCCTAATGATTACTTATCGAAATCGCTATGCATGGTATTAAACCCTGTGACAGATCCTGACATCCCTGACCTTTAACCCTTGATCCTGTCCTCTATTTCCTGTTTGTGTCAGATGCTGGCCACCCTGCTGATCATCCGCCATTTTGTCCAGAACGTGAAGGAGGTGATGCAGCCTTACCTGTACGAGCGCCACAAGCTGGGCGAGCTCACCCTGCGCAGCGTCTGGGATCTGCTCCTCTCAGCCCTGCTCAAGTACTGCAGGCTGGCCGCAGGAAAGCCCCAGGCTTCACCCACCGACCAGGCCATGCCGGGCCCTGGCCTGAGGGGAACCAGACCCGGGGTGAGACAGCCTGACCGCAGGTAATGCTGTCACAACGGCTTGTATTCATCCATGAAAACGTAACACGAGAGCTTCCTTTTTCAGACATGTTTCCTTGAGTGTAGTCAAGCCTGTGTTTTGATTTGTTTGAGGATGTGTGACACGTTCACATTATTACATGGCTAACCCAATACAATAGTGTTATAGATAGTATATGATTATATGACTACAGGCAAACCTTTCCTCTGTTCTGCAGGGAGAAGAAGTGTCTGAATGGGGGATGTGGGGTGCCTGAAGAGGAGGAGGGAGAGAGGGAGGAGGGGGACAGTGGGAGGTTCAGTGAGGGAGAGAATGAGGAATCGTCTGAGAGTCTGATAGACTGTGGCCTCAAGCTGAGGAAGGTCAGCTTCATAGAGAGGGGGGACAGGAAGTCGTCTGGAGGGGGCTGCATCCCCACAATGGAGGACAGTTTCTTGGAGGACGGCAGCCCCACTATGGTGGAGAAGGGGATGGATCCGGCATCGGTGTTCGAGACATATGATGATGACGATGACAATGGCGTCACTGAGACAAAGGACACGGGAGTTTCGGCCAATGAGAGTATGGCGGCTGCCCCGCTGCCTTCTGGGCCAGAGAGCACGGTGACGGTGCGTCATCGCAGAAGGCAGAGGAGTTTGGAGAGGGCAGACTCTAAAACCAAGCGGGAGTCATGGATCGACCCGCCAGAGGAGCAGGAGAGTACGAGTCTGGCACAGGCTGAGATGGAGAGCTGCATGCAGACATATGAGGTAGGAAGACAGCACACACACAGACACACACATACACATGCACACACACACATACACAAACACACATGCACACACACACATACACACACAAACTAACTAATGAGCAGGCTCACTCACTATGTGACCTATGTCAACAATGCCAACTCTAAATAAACAATTCCATCGTCCCATATGAGACCAACTAGAGGGGTAACCATCCTTCTGTAGATCTATTTCCATTTTCATACTGAATCATGTAGCTGGGCACGTGTTCCTGTTACCATGGCCTGAGATTTACCCCATGCTCTCTCAGCCAAACTCATGCCTCTGTCCATCCATATGATACTACAATATATCCTGCCTAGAGTCCTTCACAAACTCTCATTTGATCCCTGAAGTGATTTGAGCTCTAAGCTGTTGATTGGTATCTGGGATGGCATGGATTGGTTTTGAGGTTACCTCTGGGAAAATACTTCTACTTATTCTATTGACTGCTGTGCTAACTTGAATGTAATTACTGTGTAAATCAAATCCAATTGTATTGGTCACATACACATGTTTAGCAGATGTTATTGAAGGTGTAGCGAAATGTAGTGTAGTGTGTAGTTTCTTGCTCCAACAGTGCAGTAGGATCTAACAAGTAATATCTAACAATTTCACAACAATACACACAAATCTAAAGTAAAGTAATGGAATTAAGAATATATAAATATTTGGACGAGCAATGTCAGAGTGGCATAGACTAAAATACAGTAGAATAGAATAGACTATAGACATACAGTGGGGCAAAAAAGTATTTAGTCAGCCACCAATTGTGCAAGTTCTCAGACTTAAAAATATGAGAGAGGCCTGTAATCTTCATCATAGGTACACTTCAACTATGACAGACAAAATGAGAAATAAAAATCCAGAAAATCACATTGTATGATTTTTAATGAATTTATTTGCAAATTATGGTGAAAAATAAGTATTTGGTCAATAACCAAAGTTTATCTCAATACTTTGTTATATACCCTTTGTTGGCAATGACAGAGGTCAAACGTTTTCTGTAAGTCTTCACAAGGTTTTCACACACTGTTGTTGGTATTTTGGCCCATTTCTCCACGCAGATCTCCTCTAGAGCAGTGATGTTTTGGGGCTGTTGCTGGGCAACACGGACTTTCAACTCCCTCCAAAGATTTTCTATGGGGTTGAGATCTGGAGACTGGCTAGGCCACTCCAGGACCTTGAAATGCTTCTTACGAAGCCACTCCTTTGTTGCCCGGGCGGTGTGTTTGGGATCATTGTCATGCTGAAAGACCCAGCCACGTTTCATCTTCAATGCCCTTGCTGATGGAAGGAGGTTTTCACTCAAAATCTCACGATACATGGCCCCATTCATTCTTTCCTTTCCACGGATCAGTCGTCCTGGTCCCTTTGCAGAAAAACAGCCCCAAAGCATGATGTTTCCACCCCCATGCTTCACAGTAGGTATGGTGTTCTTTGGATGCAACTCAGCATTCGTTGTCCTCCAAACACGACGAGTTGAGTTTTTACCAAAAAGTTCTATTTTGGTTTCATCTGACCTTATGACATTCTCCCAATCTTCTTCTGGATCATCCAAACGCTCTCTAGCAAACTTCCGACGGGCCTGGACATGTACTGGCTTAAGCACGGGGACACGTCTGGCACTGCAGGATTTGAGTCCCTGGTGGCGTAGTCATTCACTAGGTCATTCACTAGGTCCCCCCGTGTAGTTCTGAGATTTTTGCTCACCGTTCTTGTGATCATTTTGACCCCACGGGGTGAGATCTTGCGTGGAGCCCCAGATCGAGGGAGATTATTAGTGCTCTTGTATGTCTTCCATTTCCTAATAATTGCTCCCACAGTTGATTTCTTCAAACCAAGCTGCTTACCTATTGCAGATTCAGTCTTCCCAGCCTGGTGCAGGTCTACAATTTTGTTTCTGGTGTCCTTTGACAGCTCTTTGGTCTTGGCCATAGTGGAGATTGGAGTGTGACTGTTTGAGGTTGTGGACAGGTGTCTTTTATACTGATAACAAGTTCAAACAGGTGCCATTAATACAGGTAACGAGTGGAGGACAGAGGAGCCTCTTAAAGAAGAAGTTACAGGTCTGTGAGAACCAGAAATCTTGCTTGTTTGTAAGTGACCAAATACTTATTTTCCACCATAATTTGCAAATAAATTCATAAAAAATCCTACAATGTGATTTTCTGGATTTTTTTTCAAATTTTGTCTGTCAAAGTTGAAGTGTATCTATGATGAAAATTACAGGGCTCTCTCATCTTTTTAAGTGGGAGAACTTGCACAATTGGTGGCTGACTAAATACTTTTTTGCCCCACCGTATGAGATGAGTAATGCAAAATATGTAAATATTATTAAAGTGACTAGTGTTCCATTATTAAAGTGGCCAGTGATTTCAAATATATGTATATAGGGCAGCAGCCTCTAAGGTGCTAGTGATGGCTATTTAGCAGTCTGATGGCCTTGCTGTTTTTCAGTGTCTCGGTCCCAGCTTTGATGCACCTGTACTGACCTCGCCTTCTGGATGATAACGGGGTGAACAGGCAGTGGCTCGGGTGGTTGCTGTCCTTGATGATCTTTTTGGCCTTCCTGTGACATCTGGAGCTGTAGGTGTCCTGGAGGGCAGGTAGTTTGCCCCCGGTGATGCGTTGGGCAGACGGTGGGGTCTGCGGTTGCGGGTGGTGCAGTTGCCGTACCAGGCGGTGATACAGCCCAACAGGATGCTCTCAATTGTGCATCTGTCAAAGTTTGTGAGGGTTTTAGGTGCCAAGACACAAAAAAAAATCAGCCTCCTGAGGTTTATCCTGGCCAGGTCGCAGTTGTAAATGAGAACTTGTTCTCAACTAGCCTACCTGGTTAAATAAAGGTGAAATAAAAAAAATTACTGTTGCGCCTTCTTCACCACACTGTCTGTGTGGGTGGACCATTTCAGTTTGTCAGTGACGTGTGCTTTCCACCTTCTCCACCGTGGTCCCGTCGATATGGATAGTGCTCCCTCTGACGTTTCCTGAAGTCCACGACCAGCTCTTTTGTTTTGTTGATGTTGAGTGAGAGATTATTTTCCTGGCACCACACACCCAGGGCCCTCACCTCCTCCCTGTAAGCTGTCTCGTCATTGTTGATAATCAGGCCTACTACTGTTGTGTCATCTGCAAACTTGATGATTGAGTTGGAGGCGTGCTTGGACACGCAGTCATGGGTGAACAGGGAGTACAGGAGGGGGCTGAGCACGCATCCTTGTGAACACCCATGTGTTGAGGATCAGCGAAGGGTAGGTTTTGTTTCCTGCCTTCACCACCAGGGGGCGGCCCATCAGGAAGTCCAGGACCCAGTTGCATAGGCCGCAGTTCAAACCCAGATCCTTGACTAGTTAGTCTCTCAAAGCACTTCATGATGACAGAAGTGAGTGCTACAGGGCGATAGTCATTTAGTTCAGTTACCGTAGCTTTCTTGGGTACAGGAACAATGGTGTATATCTTGAAGCATGTGGGGACAGCAGACTGAGATAGGGAGAGATCGAATATGTCCATAAACACTCCAGCCAGCTGGTCTGCGTATGCTCTGAGGACGCGGCTAGGGATGCCGTCTGGGCCGTCCGCCTTGCAAGGGTTAACACGGTTAAATGTCTTTACTCACGTCGGCCATGGAGAAGGAGAGCCCACAGTCCTTGGTATGCGGGCCGCGTCGGTGGCACTCTGTTATCCTCAAAGCAGGCGAAGGTGTTTAGCCTGTCCTGAAGTAAGACGTCAGTGTCCGCACGTGGATGGTTTTCCATTTGTAGTCCGTGATTGTCTGTAGACCCTACCACATACGTCTCATAGAAAATAGCATTAATGTAATACCACCAAGAACTGTAAATACGTTGTATCTGTGTCAACTGGCAGTACCACTAAACCATAAAAAAAGGGACATTTACGTTGGGGGTTCTCTTGACGTTACTGTGCGTAGCTAAGTTATCTATGAGTAGCTAGCTTCTCATGTGCAATTACAGTGCCCGTCAAAAGTTTGTACACACATACTCATTCAAGGGTTGATCTTTCTTACTTACTATTTTCTACATTAGAAATAGTGAAGACATCAGAACTATGAAATAACACATATGGAATCATGTAGTAACCAAAAAAGTGTTAAACAAAACAAATATTTTTTTGAACGGGATTATCATCTATCCATGTCACAGACAGTGCTGACAGTGCTTTTGTCCCTTCCAGGACACCTTCCAGGACTACCAGGAGATGTTTGTCCAGTTCGGCTACGTAGTTCTCTTCTCCTCAGCCTTCCCCCTGGCGGCCATGTGTGCCCTCATCAACAACATCATCGAGATCCGCAGCGACGCCTTCAAGCTCTGTACCGGCCTGCAAAGACCCTTCGGCAAGAGAGTGGAGAGCATCGGACAGTGGCAGGTATGACTGAGGTACAGGTATGACTGAAGGAGAGGTATGACTGAGGGACAGGTAGGACTGAGGTACAGGTATGACTGAAGGAGAGGTATGACTGAGGTACAGGTATGACTGAGGTACAGGTATGACTGAGGTACAGGTAGGACTGAGGTACAGGTAGGACTGAGGTACAGGTATGACTGAGGTACAGGTATGACTGAGGTACAGGTAGGACTGAGGTACAGGTATGACTGAGCTACAGGTAGGACTGAGGTACAGGTATGACTGAGGTACAGGTAGGACTGAGGGACAGGCAGGATTGAGGGACAGGCAGGATTGAAGGACAGGCAGGACTGAGGGACAGATGAGATTGAGGGACAGGTAGGACTGAGGGACAGATGTGACTGAGGGACAGGTATGACTGAGGGACAGATGAGACTGAGGGACAGGTATGACTGAGGGACAGATGTGACTGAGGGACAGATGTGACTGAGGGACAGGTATGACTGAGGGACAGATGAGACTGAGGGACAGGTAGGACTGAGGGACAGATGAGACTGAGGGACAGATGTGACTGAGGGACAGGTAGGACTGAGGGACAGATGAGACTGAGGGACAGGTAGGACTGAGGGACAGATGAGACTGAGGGACAGGTAGGACTGAGGGACAGATGTGACTGAGGGACAGGTAGGACTGAGGGACAGGTATGACTGAGGGACAGATGTGACTGAGGGACAGGTAGAACTGAGGGACAGGTAGGACTGAGGGACAGGTATGACTGAGCGACAGGTAGGACTGAGGGACAGATGTGACTGAGGGACAGGTAGGACTGAGGGACAGGTATGACTGAGGAACAGATGAGACTGAGGGACAGGTAGGACTGAGGGACAGATGTGACTGAGGGACAGGTAGGACTGAGGGACAGGTAGGACTGAGGGACAGGTATGACTGAGGAACAGATGAGACTGAGGGACAGGTAGGACTGAGGGACAGATGTGACTGAGGGACAGGTAGGACTGAGGGACAGGTAGGACTGAGGGACAGGTAGGACTGAGGGACAGATGTGACTGAGGGACAGGTAGGACTGAGGGACAGGTATGACTGAGGAACAGATGAGACTGAGGGACAGGTATGACTGAGGGACAGATGAGACTGAGGGACAGGTATGACTGAGGGACAGATGTGACTGAGCGACAGGTGAGATTGAGGCACAGGCAGGATTGAGGGACAGGCAGCACTGAGGGACAGGTAGGACCTAGGGAAAGGCAGGACTGAGGGACAGGTAGGATCTAGGGAAAGCCAGGACTGGGGGACAGGTAGGACCTAGGGAAAGGCACGACTGAGGGACAGGTAGGACCTAGGGAAAGGCAGGACTGAGGGACAGGTAGGACCTAGGGAAAGGCAGGACTGAGGGACAGGTAGGATCTAGGGAAAGGCAGCACTGAGGGACAGGTAGGACCTAGGGAAAGGCAGCACTGAGGCACAGGTAGGACCTAGGGAAAGGCAGGACTGAGGGACAGGTAGGACCTAGGGACAGGTATGACTGAGGGACAGATGAGATTGAGGCACAGGCAGGATTGAGGGACAGGCAGCACTGAGGGACAGGTGGGACCTAGGGAAAGGCAGGACTGAGGGACATATTGGTCAGTTCGAGGGGTGGGAATGGGAAACTGGTTATGCAAGGCCACAGAATGCACAGGCTGTTGTTGTAGCCCAGCACTACTATTCAATAAACAGAGACCTGTCCTTTCATAAAGCCTAATCATGGAGTTGTGTAAGCTTTATAGGCATGATGTTCTGTAGGACAGGTAGGACTGAGGGACAGGTAGGACTGAGGGACAGATGTGACTGAGGGACAGGTAGGACTGAGGGACAGGTATGACTGAGGAACAGATGAGACTGAGGGACAGGTATGACTGAGGGACAGATGAGACTGAGGGACAGGTATGACTGAGGGACAGATGTGACTGAGCGACAGGTGAGATTGAGGCACAGGCAGGATTGAGGGACAGGCAGCACTGAGGGACAGGTAGGATCTAGGGAAAGCCAGGACTGGGGGACAGGTAGGACCTACAGTAAACCTGTCTGTGTCTCTCTGCAGACGGCGATGGAGGCCATGGGTCTGATCGCCATCATAGTCAACTGTTACTTGATTGGTCAGTGTGGTCAGCTGCAGCGCCTCTTCCCCTGGCTCAGCCCTGAGATGGCCATCATCTCCATTGTCATCCTTGAGGTACATCCACTATTAAAGTCACTCACCTGACATCAGATACTGGGCCTTCAGAAAGTATTCACACCCCTTGACTTGTTCCACATTTTGTTGTCTTACAGCCTGAATTTAACGTTGATTGAATAAAAAAATATATAAAAAATGTCACAAGCCTACACACAATACCCCATAATGTCAAAGTAGAATACAGTTTTTGGACATTTTTACAAAGTAATAAAAAATAAAAAATGGTAATGTCTTGAGTCAGTAAGTATTTAACCCCTTTGTTATGGCAAACCTAAATAACTTCAGGAGTACAAGTTTGCGTAACAAGTCACATAGTAAGTTGCATGGACTCTGTGTGCGATAACAGTATTTAACATGATTTTTGGACCCCACACATACAATTATATGTAAGGTCCCTCAGTCGAGCAGTGAATTTCAAACACTGATTCAACCACAAAGATCAGGTAGGTTTTCCAATGCCTTGAAAAGATAGATGGGTGAACATAGTTACACTTTGGATGGTGTATCAATACACCCAGTCACTACAAAGACACAAGCGTCCTTCCTACAGTATATCAAATCAATTTGTATTAGTCACATGCGACTAATACAACAGGGACAACCTTACAGTGAAATGCTTACTTACAAGCACCTAACCAACAATGCAGTTTAAAAAATATGAATAAGAATAAGAAATAAAAAGTAACAAGTAATTAAAATAACAATAGCGAGACTATATACAGGGGGGTACCGGTACATGTTCATTGCGTGGGGGTACCAGTTAGTCGAGGTAATTGAGGTAATATGTAGGTAGAGTTATTAGTGACTATGCATATATAATAACAGAGAGTAGCAGCGGCATAAAAGGGGGGAGCAATGCAAATAGTCTGGGTAGCCATTTGATTAGATGTTCAGGAGTCTTATGGCTTGGGGGTAGAATCTGTTTAGAAGCCTCTTGGACCTAGACTTGGTGCTCCGGTACCGCTTGCCATGCGGTAGCAGAGAGAACAGTCTATGACTATGGTGGCTGGAGTCCTTGACAATTTTTAGGGCCTTCCTCTCACACTGCCTGGTATAGAGGTCCTGGATGGCAGGAGGCTTGGCCCCAGTGATGTACTGGGCCGTACGCACTACCCTCTGTAGTACCTTGCAATCAGATGCCAAGTTGTTGCCATACCAGGAGATGATGCAACCAGTCAAGATGCTCTCGATGGTGCAGCTGTAGAACCTTTTGAGGATCTGAGGGGGGAAAGGGTGTTGTCGTGCCCTCTTCACAACTGTCTTGTTGTGCTTGGACTATAATAGTTTGTTGGGTGATGTGGACACCAAGGAACTTGAAGCTCTCAACATATTCCACTTCAGCCCCGTCGATGAGAATCAGGACGTGCTCGGTCCTCTTTTTCCTGTAGTCCACAATCATCTCCTTTGTCTTGCTCACATTGAGGGAGAGGTTGCTGTCCTGGCACCACACGGCCAGGTCTCTGACCTCCTCTCTATAGGCTGTCTTGTCGTTGATCAGGCCTACCACTGTTGTGTCATCTGCAAATGTAATGATGGTGTTGGAGTCGTGCCTGGCCGTGCAGTCATGAGTGAGCAGGGAGTACAGGAGGGGACTGAGCACGCACCCCTGAGGGGCACCTGTGTTGAGGATCAGCGTGGCGCATATGTTGTTACCTACCCTTACCACCTGGGGGCGGCCCATCAGGAAGTCCAGGATCCAGTTTCAGTGGGAGGTGTTTAGTCCCAGTGTCCTTAGCTTATTGATGAGCTTTGAGGGCACTATGGTGTTGAACACTGAGCTGTAGTCAATGAATAGCATTCTTACATAGGTGTTCCTTTTGTCCAGGTGGGAAAGGGCAGTGTGGAGTGCAATAGAGATTGCATCATCTGTGGATCTGTTGGGGCGGTATGTAAATTGGAGTGGGTATAGGGTTTCTGGGATAATTGTGTTGATGTGAGCCATGACCAGCCTTTCAAAGCACTTCATGACTACAGATGTGAGTGCTATGGGTTGGTAGTCATTTAGGCAGGTTACCTCAGTGTTCTTGGGCACAGGCACTTTGGTGGTCTGCTTAAAATATGTTGGTATTACAGACTCGGACAGGGAGAGGTTGAAAATGTCAGTGAAGACACTTGCCAGTTGGTCAGCATGCTCCGAGTACACATCCTGATAATCCGTCTGGCCCTACGGCCTTGTGGATGTTGACCTGTTTAAAGGTCTTGTTCACATCGGCTGTGGAGAGCGTGATCACACAGTCTTCCGGAACAGCTGGTGCTGTCATGCATGTTTCAGTGTTATTTTCCTCAAAGCGAGCATAGACGTAGATCAGCTCGTCTGGTGGGCTCGTGTCACAGGGCAGCTCTCGGCTGTGCTTCCCTTTGTAGTCTGTAATAATTTGCAAGCCCTGCCACATCCAACGAGCATCGGAGCCGGTGTAGTATGATTCGATCTTAGTCCTGTATTGACGCTTTGCCTGTTGGATGGTTCGTCAGAGGTTATAGCGGGATTTCTTATAAGCTTCCGGGTTAGAGTCATGCTCCTTGAAAGCGGCAGCTTTCATCAACTGTTCAGCGGAGACTGCTTGAATCAGGCCTTCATGGTCGAATTTCTGCAAGGAAACCACTACTAAAGGACACCAATAATAATAAGAAACTTGATTGGGCCAAGAAACACGAGCAATGGACATTAGACTGGTGGAAATTTGTCCTTTGGTTTGATGAGTCCAACTAGACAAATACGCTGGTTGTCTTGACTAAACATACAAGACGAAGTGGCACAGAGAGACAGGAAACACAGGGATAAATACACTGGGGAAAATAAGCGACACCTGGAGGGGGTGGAGACAATCCCAGGAACAGGTGAAACAGATCAGGGCATGACAATTAGTGTATTTCATTTATTATTTTCTTCCACTTTGACATTATAGAGTATTTTGTGTAGATCGTTGACAAAAAAAAACCCAATTAAATTAATTTTAATTCCACCTTGTGTCACAACATAATGTGGAAAAAGTCAAGGGGTGTGAGTACATTCTGACGGGGCTGTAATGCCTAGGCTTTAACTCAGTAGGCTGATGGGGTTTTGAGTTGCTTAGACCCATGTTTTTATGAGTTAGTCTCTCAGTCTCACACTGTTTCAGTGTTGGCAGGGTTAAATAGGGATTTTGTGGTAGTCTAACACTCAGCACTGGTCCAGAATTAGATTTGATTGACATCCTCTAATAGTTGAGGTGAAGATATATGGCTAGAAAACTGATCTCAGAGCAGCTCAACCTCTCAAACTAACAGCAACCCAGCAGGCCTTATAGACGTGTTTCTTTAGGAGTCACCTCAGTGAGCTATGGTCCTCATACTGTCTTCCAAAAGACGTATTTTAAACATTTATCATGACCTGCACCAATGTGTTTTGGCATCAAGGCGTCCTCAGTCTACTAGCATACTTTCAGGTGAGCTTAAGTCATCATAATATGACATATATCTGCTGTCTTATTTCATATGAACTTCCTCCTTTCTTTAAATCTTTCTTTGGTAATGTCAAAATATACATATATTTTATCCCAGAGAAGGGATAGTCTTGCTCACCAGCCAGCAGCAGGTGTGTCTATGAAAGACTATGTTGAAGCCAACCACAGCTACCTCAATGAAATGTATCCTTTTCTGAGGTGGCTTTCAGCTCTACAACTAAGTGCCCATAGCAGTAAAGACGATGAAATTTTCTTTGAGGTGCTTCACTCCTGAGTATATCTGTGGGTGTTGATAAGGCAGAGATGGGTGCTGAGTGACGTGAACCCTAGTCTCAGCCAGTCACTGTACATACCTGTAGGAAAGGTCGAGTGTTACACAATCTCTGACACTCCGTCACACTACCATTGGGGGGGGGAGTCTCAACATACTAAATCAACACAGCACAGCAATGCAGCCAGTAAAAAGGTCACAGCTGTTGTTGTGTCCTCTTGCTTCATGGACAGCATAGGTCAGAGTGCAGTAGGCCTGATTTACTGATCACTGATTCAAAGAAAACTGATTCAAAGTAGACCACGCACTAGAGAGAGAGGGAGCAGACATTTATTTTCGATGCTTTAACGTTTTACACACTATATAAACTCATCAAAAAAAGAAACGTCCCCTTTTCAGTACCTTTTCTTTCAAAGATAATTCATAAAAATCCAAATAACTTCACAGATCTTCATTGTAAATGGTTTAAACACTGTTTCCCATGCTTGTTCAATGAAACATAAACAATTAATGAACATGCACCTGTGGAACGGTCGTTAAGACACTAACAGCTTACAGCTGGTAGGCAATTAATGTCACAGATATGAAAACTTAGGACACTAAAGAGGCCTTTCTACTGACTTTGAAAAACACCAAAAGAAGGATGCCCAGGGTCCCAGCTCATCTGCGTGAACGTGCCTAAGGCATGCTGCAAGGATGTTGTGCGTTACAAGGAAGACATCTTCCTCCCTCATGTGGTACCCTTCCTGCAGGCTCATCCTGATATGACCCTCCAGCATGACAATGCCACCAGCCATACTGCTCGTTCTGTGCATAATTTCCTGCAAGACAGGAATGTCAGTGTTCCACCATGGCCAGCGAAGTGTCCGGATCTCCATCCCATTAAGCACGTCTGGGACCTGTTGGATCAGAGGGTGAGGGCTAGGGCCATTCCCCCCAGAAATGTCCAGGAACTTACAGGTGCCTTGGTGGAAGAGTGGGGTAACCTCTCACAGCATGAACTGGCAAATATGGTGCAGTCCATGAGGAGGAGATGCTTTGCAGTACTTAATGCAGCTGGTGACCACACCAGACAGTGACTGTTACTTTTGATTTTGACCCCCCCCCCTTTGTTCAGGGACACATTACTCCATTTCTGTTAGTCACATGTCTGTGGGACTTGTTCAGTTTAGGTCTCAGTTGTTGAATCTTGTTATGTTCATACAAATATTTACACATGTTAAGTTTGCTGAAAATAAACACAGTTGACAGTGAGAGGACGTTTGTTTTTTAGCTGAGTTTAGATCTGTAACCGTGTATCTTCCATCCCTCTCCCCGCTCCATCCTGGGCTTGAACCAGGAACCCTCTGCACACATCGATAACAGTCACCCTCGAAGCATCGTTACCTAAAGGTCTCAGAGCGAGTGACGTCACCGATTCAAACGCTACTAGTGGGTACCGCTAACCTGCTAGCCATTTCACACCGGTTACATATGCACTGAGTATACCAAACATTAAGAACACCTTCCTAATATGGAGTTACACCCCCCGCTTTTCCCCACAGAACAGCCTCGGTTCGTCGGGTCATGGACTCGACAAGGTGTCAAAAGCCACAGGGATGCTGGCTCATGTTGACTCCAATGCTTCCCACAGTTGTGTCAAATTGGTTGGATGTCCTTTGTGTGGTGGCCCATACTTGATACACATGGGAAACTGTTGAGAGTGAAAAACCCAGCAGCATTGCAGTTCTTGATACAAACCGGTGAGCCTGGCACCTACTGCCATACCCCGTTCAAAGGCACTTAAATATTTTGTCTTGCCAATGTTTGAATGGCACACATACACAATCCATGTCTCAGGTGTCTCAAGACTTAAACATCCTTCTTTAACCCCGTCTCCTCACCTTCATCTACACTGATTGAAGTGGATTTAACAAGTGACATAAATAAGGGATCATATCTTTCACCTGGATTCACCTGCTCAGTCTATATCATGGAAAGATCAATGTTTTTTATACTCAGTATGTACTATATATACTGTATATCTCCTGTCCCCTGCCCCTCTCACTCTCTCTCTCTCCCTTTCTCTTTCCCCCTTTTTCTCTCTCTCTCTCCCCCCCCTCTCTCTCTCTCCCTCCCATCTCTCTTTCTGTCTCTCTCTCACAGCACTTTGCCATCCTGCTGAAGTACATAATTCACGTAGCAATCCCAGACATCCCCAGCTGGGTGGGGGAGGAGATGGCCAAACTGGAGTACCAACGCAGGGAGGCTTTTAAGGTAAATTGTTACAATGCCTTATTTTGTCCATGCCTGAATCACATTGGTGTTGTGAGCAATTCATTCTATCAATCAAGCAATAATCAATCAAATTGATTTATAAAAACCTTTTTACATCACCAGTTGTTACAAAGTGACCCAGTAACCCAAAGTGACCCAGTAACCCAAAGTGACCCAGTAACCCAAAGTGAAACAGTAAGCCGGCCTAGACCTCAAAGAGCAAGCAGAAGCAGATTGGGTAGGAAAACTCTCCAGGAGGAAGAAACGTAGAGAGGAAACCGGCTCAGAGGGCTATCCTCTTCTGGCTGTACCTGGTATAAGTTAAGATTGAAAATGACTATCAAGGCCAGATAGTTTCACAGTTCAGAGTGTGCACATGTTTGTCAGACTGTGATTGCGTGAGTTGTTGTAGCGGTTGTTAATCTCCCTACAGAAGCACGAGCGGCAGGCGCAGCAGCACTACCAACAGCTACAGAGGAGGAAGAGAGAGGAGGAGGAGAGGCAGAGGCAGACGGAGCACCAGGCTCGCAGGGAGAGGGAGAGAGATGAGGGGAAGGACTCTTCCGGGGGAGACCACCACCACGACAAGAGCCACGGGGGGAAGTCCCGCTCTGGGGGGGGTGGAGGTGGGGACAAGCCCAAGAGGCCCAGCTCCCTCCTGGCCAACAACAACGTGATGAAGCTCAAACTGATCACCCCCTTACAGAGCAAGTTCTCCTCCGGCAGCGCACGCTCCCCTCAGTCTCCCACAGGAAACGAACCCAAGCTCCCCGGGTTCCTCAGCTTCAAGTTCCTCAAGTCGCCTGAGAATAAGAAGGAAGCGGCCGCTGCTGCTGCTGCAGCCACGGCAACGAATACCACGACGACCGCGACCGCCCCCGGCGGTAACCAGGAGCGGTCTCAGTCGCCGAGCAAGTCGTTCAACCCTGGGAAACTATTTAACTTTGGGAAGTCAGAGGGGGGCTCCTGTGTGAATGGGTCCCAGTTACCCCGACCAGGGGAGGGTTCCCAGGGATCTGACAAACAGCTCTCCAAGTCTGACCTGAATGGGGTGCCGGACGAGATCCCCTCGCCTGGAGGGGATGAGGGGGAGAACGGACACCACACAGACTCCTCAGACCCTAAAGTCTAGGATCTCTTTGGATAGGGAGATGACAAACTACTATGAGAACTTAACTTAATATATCTACTAGAAGGACAAATGTATGGGGAGAAAAGGTCAAGCCTCTCTCTGTGCTGTCTGGATCTGAGGTTGTGTATGTAGACGCTGCCTGGGGGCTGTGGGGGGGAGGACTAATGGTAATGATGATGGGATGTGTGGGTCTGCATTGTTGCTGTTGCTGAGAGACTTTCAGGCTTAATGGCGAAGACATAACCCACCCTTTTACCCGTGGCCACACACACACACACACACACACACACACACACACACACACGCACACACACGCACACACACACAGAATCCTCTTTTGTCTGCAATACATATAGAAATGCATGAGCTGCATTTCTGATACTTTCCGAGCATTTTCAAAAAAAGGGAGAGCAGTGTTTCTTGATTTATTCTATTCTGAAAATTGTAAGCATCCTGGTGGCCATCTTGCCACTGAAACATAACATCCTGGTTTCGAAGGTCAGAAGAAAAAAATGGATTGGTGTGTGTGAATCAAAAGCATAATGAGACCTTTCACAGTCACCACACAATGGTGGCCTGATATCAGACTCACTTTTAACTGTGACGGTCGATCGGCTTTTCTACTTAATACGAACCGGCTGTGCTAGCCGAGCAATATCAAATCAGTGTTTCAAATCTGAGCAGTACTGCAAAACACGTCCAGTTCTTTGTTTTTCACCCACACTCCCATCTGAAGGCATACGTGAGCAGTCGTGAGTTTTATATATACAGTACATCCCATGAAAACAACGGCAATATCTGAAGTGTATGTCTGACACAGTGCGTGGGAAACAGGATGTTGTGTTTGACGTTGTGAAAGGCAAAGATGAAAATCGTTTGATAAAAGACAGGCTTTGTCTTGCATCAGTATGAGAGAGAGAGAGAGAGAGAGAGAGAGAGAGAGAGAGAGAGAGAGAGAGAGAGAGAGAGAGAGAGAGAGAGAGAGAGAGAGAGAGAGAGAGAGAGAGAGAGAGAGAGAGAGAGAGAGAGAGAGAGAGAGAGAGAGAGAGAGAGAGAGAGAGAGAGAGAGAGAGAGAGAGAGAGAGAGAGAGAGAGAGAGAGAGAAAGAGAGCGAGAGACAGAGACAGAGACAGAGACAGAGAATGAAAGAGTTGTTTTGACTGATACCACAGGATGTTGATGTGGATTATACAGTACACGGTATGTATCATGGAAAGTCTGGGTTCCTGTAGTTTACTGTGTGCCATTCTAATCTCTCCCCATTCAAGCCTGCAGAGAGACATTCTACACAGTATACTAATGGCTCTCCATTTCAGCACACAGATCTGACTAGATTAGTGAGTAGACTAGACAGAGATAGAGAGAAGATTTGCACTAAACTCTGAGGCTCTGCACTGAGACAGCAGAGCCTGTTCTGACTGCAGGTGGAAGGAAGAACTATACCGGTCTGCCTCACAACACAACACAACATATACAAACGTTGGATTTTATTATCTAGTATCTTGTACTGTAGATGCTGTTGTCATTTCATCCGACATCCCTAGTTCCTAAATCCCAGGTGGCTGCTGGTCCCCATCCATTCATTTGAGAGCTGACAATATATTTTCTATTGTTTATTCTATTTATTTCCAATGGAATTTGTTGCCAAAGCATCACCTTTCTGACTACACTGGCAGTGATAGCATAGAGATGACAGATTTCTAAATTCCTTTTGTAAACCAATCCAAAGGGATTATTCAACCGTTTTCTTTTCTATAATGTGGCCAGAGGATGGTGCCAGAGTACAAGACAGTGTTTTATACGTCTAACTTAGAGTAGGATGAAGTGACCCTAAGGTCAGTTTTGCGTTCCCCAACCCTATTGCTAACGTTAGGATTTGGGGATGTTAATCTGATGTTACATCTGTGTTTATGAACTCATATTAAATCCCAGTCTTCATTGAAAAAAAAGAACCATGGCGCTCCACGGCAAGTGAGATTCAGCACAGCGTTAGAGAGAGAGACAGAAACATGAACTATGCACCTTCACTTCATCCTCTCTGGCTAAGATCTTTGCAATAATACAGTGTTAGAGGGACAGTGGCACAGACACAACGCTAGTCTATTACTGGTCCATGCCTTCAGTACTCCATCTCTTCAGACTGTGTTCCACCAATGGGATCTCTTAGAACTCCATCTCGTCAGACTGCGTTCCACCAATAGAATCTCTTAGTACTCCATCTCTTCAGACTGTGTTCCACCAATAGGATCTCTTAGTACTCCATCTCTTCAGACTGCGTTCCACCAATAGGATCTCTTAGAACTCCATCTCTTCAGACTGCGTTCCACCAATAGGATCTCTTAGTACTCCATCTCTTCAGACTGTGTTCCACCAATAGGATCTCTTAGTATTCCATCTCTTCAGACTGAGGTCCACCAATAGGATCTCTTAGTACTCCATCTCTTCAGACTGTGTTCCACCAATAGGATCTCTTAGTACTCCATCTCTTCAGACTGTGTTCCACCAATAGGATCTCTTAGTACTCCATCTCTTCAGACTGCCGACCACTACCCAATATAGAGTCTCCAGCTGACCTGGATTCTCAGTGTGGGTATCAATAGGGAACATCCCATCACTCCATCTGGGCTGAAAAACACACATGCACGCACGCACGCACACGCACGCACGCACACATCCTGTCTGAAATAGGAAACCTAATCTTAGGAAGCTCCCCTGGTACTATATTCTCTGATCATCATATGAGGTTAACTAGAATGCCTGTCAAATATGCATTTTGGCCTAAAACATGCAACGTCTGTCATTTAGCATGGATTGCCTATCTATAATGTACTTCAAGCTACAACATAATGGCAAGGCTCATGCTTCTGCATTGAGACTGAATATAGCATTTTCATGAACATAGTGGCAACAATAAGAATTGAGCTCTGACTTACTGAACTAGTTGTTGTAGTTACATCTCTGACTGACTTAACTAGTTGTGGTAGTTACATCTCTGACTGACTTAACTAGTTGTGGTAGCAGTAGCAATTACATGGGATTTGAGCTGAAAAGGCACTTCAAGGCAATAAGGGAAGAGAAATAGCAGTTTGTGTGGGAGTGAGTGACGTTTGATCTCACCATCACATTTCCTCCTCCCTCTACAGCCAATTAAGTCATTATAAGGAAACCATTTGGTTAATATCGTCAGCATCATCATTCATTTGTGAATAATGCCAAATAACTAGGCCACGGATGAGAGACACGATTGAGACATTTCTCATTTACTGTAGTGAAGCAGATGCTGTCAGACAAGTGTTTGATTAGATGATCTGCCGTAGGCCATTGTCAGTAACAGTCATCCACGGTACACCTGCCTGCTGTGCCTCTGGAACACACTGGCTTGGTTTCCTGGTTTGTTTCACCTTTGATACAGGTTAACAACTTTTAATAGTTCTGAGTGGCTTCCTCTATTCCCCCCCCCCCCATCTCTGATCGAAAAGAACTGGACATGTGAAAGCAAATCCCCAGCAGGCAACCAACATCTTGCTTTGACCTGGCCTTCCTTTTTCACATCGGTGCAGACGAAGGAAAGGGGACAAAGAGCTAAGTAAGACTATTGAGACGCAGCCTTTGTTGGGTCAGCGGCCATCATGGTGCGTGACCTTTGGTCTCACTGGACACGTTAACCCTCCTGGTTAGGTTTTATCCGACAGAGCTACTTTACTGAAGTAGAGAAACGGCTCATGTCAGTATCAATGGAACTATGTCATTTCAAACGGGTAGGAAGTGCTCTGAATGAGCTTTATCTTTTGATTTTCTATCACTGCACTGCTTAGTTACGAATGCTTAGGAATGGTGGTGAGATTGGTTTGATGGGATAGCCTGACGGGGGAGGGGTAACTGTAGCCTCATTGTTCTATCACTGCATTGCTTAGTTACGAATGCTTAGGAATGGTGGTGAGACGAGAGCAGAGGGAATTTTGTTAATGTGACATTGTTTGGGACAGTTGTCTAAATTGATGGGATAGCCTGACGGGGAGGGGTAACTGTAGCCTCATCGTTGAACTGGACAGTAAAAAGTGGATGAGGTGAGATGTACTGTACACCTACTACCAGTATGTAGAACCCTTCCCTTTATACCGTCCTAACTAAATAAAACATCTTCACAACAGCCTCACTAACTGACCAGACATCATGTGCTCTTCCAATGTACCACTGTACAAAAACAAAAACTAATATTTTCAAGAAAAATATGATACTGGGAAATGGGATTATTTATTTCTTTTAATTTATTTTGTCATATTTTTGTAAGATCTGAAATATAGATAATAAAACAATTTTAAATTGAAATGTGTTATTATTGTTTACACACAAAATATAAAAGTGTGAAACAAATGTAAAATGTACATTGAAACATTAACATTACAACGGACATTACTTTTTGATCACTGCTTTTATTGGAGCGAAGCTGAAAATAAAGTTTGACCTAATATACAATAAAACAGGGTGAAGCATAGAGTGGATATTCAGAACAGTCTAGTCTAGCAGAAGCATAGAGTGGATATTCAGAACAGTCTAGTCCAGCAGAAGCATAGAGTGGATATTCAGAACAGTCTAGTCTAGCAGAAGCATAGAGTGGATATTCAGAACAGTCTAGTCTAGCAGAAGCATAGAGTGGATATTCAGAACAGTCTAGTCTAGCAGAAGCATAGAGTGGATATTCAGAAAAGTCTAGTCTAGCAGAAGCATAGAGTGTATATTCAGAACAGTCTAGTCTAGCAGAAGAGTAGAGCATGGCTTTACGCTTCAATGGCAGGTACAGTAGGAAACTCACATCGATTGCAGCATCTGGAGCTGAGGGGAAAATAGACTTGCTGTGACTTTGTTGGGCAGCGTAAACATTAACAAAGGTCTGGGGCCTGTTCAGAAGGGTCCAACATAAAAGTGCAAGGAAATGTATAATATAGAGCAGATTACTACTCATGTCAGCTCTTTTCATTACATTTCTATCTGTAGCATTCTGAATAACCTCCAGAATTCAGTGTAGTATTGTACAGTAGTACAACATCAGTACAAGCTGAACCTCTGGAACAAGGCAGGATGGCGACTGCACCTTTCTGTTTATCCATGGCAGTGGTCTGTTACTTACATACCACAGGAGACTGCCGAGGGGAGGACGGCTTGTAATAATGCCCGGAATGGAACAAATGGAACGGCATCAAACATGTTTTATGTACTTAATACCGTTCCACTGATTCCGCTCCAGCCATTACCAAGAGCCCATCCTCCCCAATTAAGGTGCCACCAACCACCTGTGGTACATATCCCTGTATCCTCTTCTCCACACAACCCCCCCCCCCCCCCCCCCAGGAAGTTGTCAAAAACAGACATGCAAGGCAAGGCAACCATTAGGTATCAGTGCTTCTCAACATTTACACAAAATACTTATTATAGCTATGTAGCTACATATAGATTTTATTTGACAAAAGTCAGATGCAATGTAATTTTTCCTTAGAGAAATATAAAGCCTAGATCTTAATATCTAACAGCTGCCACTGGCTATAGTATTTACACAGGTCTTCATACTGAATACAACATTCTCTCGCTACCCCTCATATTGACATAGACATTCTTTGCTCTACCTCTGCTATCACTTGGTTGTGCTGGTAAGGTGAGATCTTCACAAACATACATAATGGGTACATTGATTGCAGTGTAAACAAATTCCAAACAATTCTGGTAAAGTGAGTAAACACCTGGTGACTAAAACAATTTTGTCTTGTCATTCTATAATACCCTTTTTAACAGCATACATTGGCAGAAAGCTGCAAACATTCAAACTAAGCTAGTAAACTGTTGAGTCACTTGTCATGTTATCCCTATTGACCAGTAGGGGGCAATAGATGAAAGAATTCAGTCCTAAAATGGTACACGGTAAAACAAGCCAGCACAAACTTCAAAACACACACATATTCAGAACAGAATCATGGAAGATAATGCATATTGAACATTAACACAAGTCTGGGAGGTGGTGGGGGGGGGGTAGTTTCTTCCCCTGTCGTGGTGGCCGGGTTGTGGCAGGCAGCAGTTGACAATCACAATGTGTACTCGGGTCTGCAGAAGCAAACTGTGGAAAGGTGTTGCAGTGCCCCCATGAGGCCAAGGCTGGGCAGTGAAGCTGAAAACAACACTGGAGGTAACAACAACAAAAAATAAAAAATGTTTAGTCTTTCCCAGACCAGGGCGGACTCTTTCTCAGATTGTTTGTCTTCATGTCTGTCATGGTGGGCCTGTCCGTGTGCTTCCTCCACAGATGCACGCATCCGTACACACACACACTCCTAAGAGTCCTCGTTCATCTCTTGGCTATCTGTCCTGGCGATTTTGCGTGGAGGTGCTGGACTCCCTCCCTCTCCTTGCTCCTGTTCCCTCTTCTTCGCTGCATTCTGTTCAACAGAGAGGGAAAATATAGTACTGTCACTCACTAAACTGAAAGCATGGACACACCTGATTGACAACCCGCTCCCCAAAGTTGATGTTCCCGTTTAAGAGTGAGCATGGCTGACCATGCTTCCCTGTGCCAGGTTACAACTGTTGTTGCTGCACGACACCTTACATTCACACCTGGATAGCATCTATCTATTCAGAAACCCGAACCCTCCCATCAACCTCACCTTTTTGTCCCAGTGATGATGAAGGTAGCGCAGGAGGATATTGGTTTTCTCTGTGACAATAACTGGTAAGTAAAAGAGAATTTCAAAACTCAAGATTTCATCCCCATCTCAAAACCATAGTTCTATTTCTAGCAGCATATTTTCCCCGAGAAAAAGCTAAATAAATAAAATGTCCATGAAGTCTGTCCTCTCGACTAAGAATGGAGGTACTTACTCTGTTCTGAGGGGTACTCACGTGTCGGGAGGTACACGGACGGTCTTCGGTTCTGTAAAAAGCAATTCATAGAGATTCAGATGGAGCCAGACTTGATGTTCATCCAGACTTGATGTTCATCTCTTTCACTTTCACATGGAAAATGTTCTAATAGTCTGCACTCACCGATGCTTTACACACAGAGTCTGCATGGAACCGACTGAAGTTGCTCTTGTTGAAAACAGGGAGACCCTTTAAGAAATCTGCCTTTAGGAAAAGAAAAGTATTTTGGTTTTGTGTTGTATGGGTAAAGCTGTAGGCTGAACCCAAACAGACAATTTCGCAGAGCATCTTCCATCCTGTAGCTCAAGGGTGACCAAGCCTCCTGCCCTGCAGGATGTCTAGGTTGACCTCTAGCTAAATATGAAGGATGCTCTAAACCCCATTTGGCAGCGTTTGGTTTAAACTAGACAAAGTGAGAAGCAAAGAATACTATCGTTTGGGAATTAATTACGTGTCCTCCCAAGTCACCATGACATGGGTGGGGTACACCCCTGCCCTGTTCGAAACGGGGGGCTGATGCCATGGGTGGCTGACACTGGGCGTTCCCTGTCTGTCTGTTTGGTGGATTCATTCTGGCTATTCTTTTCGGCTAGCTAAGATACAAGTTAGCCAAGTATTCAATGGAAACATGAATGTTACCAAGAAGACAGATAGCAAGCTAGATAATTAATTGAGATCATACGGTTAAAACAACTCAGATAAAAAGCCACATGATAAGATCATGACATTTGCTAGCATTACGCTAACTAGCCAAGCTGCCATAACTAAGTTGTCAAGCTAGCTGCCTTCTCTTCACAAAATGTTTTGCCGTGAAATGAGCTACCTTATCCATTGTTTTCCTTTTTTAGTGTCCCACGACGTAACGCCGACTGATATCTTGCAGATGGATAGATAATATGGCAGGTAGCTAGCCAAAGCTAACTGTTTTGGCGAGCTAACAGTCGTTAGCTAGCTAGTTGCTCTCAAGCCTAGCCAACGTTTATGAAATCCTCCACATTCACTTGTTACTGGAATCACGCTGTTGTAAACAGTATTGTGTCCAATTACACCACCTGTAATCATTAAACACACCGCATAAAGTAAAGTGAGGCTCATGGCCATAAATACATGTAAACTGCTTTGCTTCGTGGCTAATTCTTTAGCATGATGGTAGCTAAATGCTGCATTTACAGCTCCAACCCTAGCATAACCATTGGCTATTAACCTATCCCACGTGATCTAAGACCACGATATATCGTATCGTAATTGGACAGAAAGCTGTCTATCATATTTTTTTTCTCCACCCAAAAACTTGGGATAGGTTGACAGATAATGGCAGGGAAGAATGGAAGTGATGCATCCAGTCGATTCCTTTCTCTCATTGATCTAACATATATATGGAACGTGCTTTAACCCGTCCAGTTCTTTCTCACTAGTGCATGGATACTGGACCTTAATGAGACATGGGTTTGCTTTGTAAGTAACCGCACTCTATTGGCACTCTGCTTCACTGCTATTGTGTAAAGGCCATGGGATATTCTACTTTTAATTACACATGTAGGGTAATAAACATGGTATACAGCTATCCCATAATACTGTTTAAATAAATTGATGTAGGGCCTATAACATGCAATTGCAGCAAATGTATATACTTTATTTGAGACTTGTGTAGCTGCTCAGTCTGTGATCATTTCTGTGGTAGGCCTATGTGTGAAACATGGCTGTGAATAGGCCGTTACCAGGGCATCATACTTCTGTCTCTGAGTGACTGCTGGTTTATGGAAGGTCTGCCTGGTCTTGCCTCTCTGGCATATGGATCCCCTGGTAACTGTTCCTTAGCAACAAACCCAATAGCAACTGCATCAGCCACAGTTGTCAGCTAGAGGAGGATGAGGAGAGAGGAAGATGGGTGGTATTATGATTATGGAAACATGTAGCATTTTCCCTATACACTTGTTTGGAAACCAATGGGATTTATTGGCTTTATCAGTTACAATTTCAAATGGGTTCTAGTGTAAATGGAAACAGCTAAGCAGTTTTTACTGAAATTGTACTTTTCAGGGACTGTTTATCAGGGACTGTTTACCCCTTTATCAGTTGTGTGCCAGCTAGGAGGTGAACAAAGTGGCACACACTGTTCCCAATGTATCGTGTATAGGGTGCCATCTCCATGGAGACAGCTGGGCTGGTTCATTCACAGTGCAGCACTATATGACCTACACTTAATTATATGCGTCTTGCAGGGGTATATTTTGGAAGAGTTCTGCTAGCAAAGTATGCTGCATATTCCAATACGTATTAAAGATTTTATATCGTTAGTAGCAACGGGTCTACATGTTATTTATTGGTCGGCTGGTGGCGGCACTGTTGTGTCTAGAGCTGGTTCTCTCGCACGTCAATCAAGCGGTAGGGGGCAGCTCCATAATGCGGATACAGGACGAGCGTATGGAACAGTTGGACAAGCGTGAACTGTGCGCTTTATAGATAAAAACTTGCACATGTAGACACCTGGCGTGCGTGTCTACTATGCGTCCACGTTCAAGATGCAATGGAATTGATAAACGCGCCTTTCTTTTAAATTGTAGTTGTCATGTAAACTAGCGGGTGAGAATGTTGAGAACAGTGCTGCAGACTCAAATTAGATTAGTTTATTGGATTGGCTGCAACAGATTATAGAGCTCCTGTTTCGAAGACGCGGTATACGAGAAAGACGCGTATTATCTAATAATTGTACCCTTGTGGACGTCGAAAAAAAATAAGGTAAGAGTCTTCGTTTTTGAGAAACAAGAATGTATGGGTATGAAGCTTGCTGTATAATTATGATGGCATGTTGTGTCAACAGAAGATTAAAAAGGAACACGCACGGTGGGAAATGGGCAGATCTGCTAAACCAATTGCGTAACACATTCTCAGAATTTAATTAGCATAAATCAAATACCAAAATGGGATGTGATATGACGTGTGTAAAGTGCCATGGCTGATCTAATGTATCTTGTAAACTGGTGAACAAAGGCGGATAAACATGCTGGCATTCGCTGTGTATTTGTCGCATCAGACGCTCGTTCAGTTTCCCATTCAGACCGGCAGTGCGCAGTCTGCGCACGCTCGGTTGTTTTCCATTCTAAGGAATGGAGTCCTAGAAAATGGAATGGTAGTAAAGACAAAAATGGTTCTGTGCACACCCCTATTGCATGATATTTCCTGAGATAATATTGTACATTCCTGGTTGAGGTTTTCAAAATAAGCTTGGATACTAAATATTTAATGAATTAAAAAAAAATAATAATTATACAACTAGATAAAGAATACATAGTCATTAAAATAATGTTCCAGACTACCTTTAGGGTGTCTTTTGTGTTTAATGTCACACCAACTGTGTTTGATTGGTTTTATGACCTACTTTTTTAATGATTTGTTTTCAAGACAAAGCTCCTATCCTATAGATTGTTTTGAAGATGTCAACCAGCGATAGGTCAAGTGAAGTGTTGCTTTCTATTGATTGGACCCTCCAGCTTACACCAGTCCATTGGAGGACAAGGAACAAATACTCAGCAGCATTTAGAAATGACTGTGTTTTTAGTAGCAAATAGACTTCTCTCTTGGTTGGTCAACTTGGCCTCTGGTTTAATACAGAACCTATTGCTTACGATATACGTGAATTTACAGCCTGAACACCAGATTTTAGCATCTTATTTAATACCAGTCTATTGCACCAAACTACATGGTGTGGTTAAGATAGTGGTCAGAAAATGGGGTAGTGATACCAGTGAGACCTTACAGGGCTGCTTTGACTCTGCCGGCGGGCTGCTTTGACTCTGCCGGCGGGCTGCTTTGACTCTGCCGGCGGGCTGCTTTGACTGCAGGCACAGAGGGAGCGAGCCTTGAGGAGGCCACTGAAGCTATCACTAACTGTATTCATTTATGTGAGGAGATGATTGTTCCTTCCAAAACTGTACATTTTATTTTCTAACAACAAACCCTGGATCACAAAGGACCTGAAAACAACTTTAAATGAAAAGAATAAAGCATTTACCACTGGCAACAAGGTTGAGGGTAAACTAATTCAATCCAAATAAAAAAATGCAGATGAAACAGGCTACAAGAGTGTACAAGGAGAAGAAGGAAAGGCTCTTTCAGGAGAAAACACTGGCAACCCTTAATAACACCCAAACTCTCCCCTTCTCCCCCCAGAAAAGACTGTGTTGACCTGCAGAGAATCTTAAGTTTTTATTGTAGATTTGACCAACATGACTTTGCAATTGAAAGGTCAGAGATCAGCTTTTCCCTATCTAACATGTCTCACACTGTTACACACAATTGTTCAGCTGCAACCAAAAGATGGTGAAGCTATGTTTAAAAGGACAAAACAAAGTAAAGCACCTGGGCCAGACAACATCAGCGTTCACCTACTTAATGTGTAACTCTGTGTTGTTGTTTTTGTCGCACTGCTTTGCTTTGTCTTGGCCAGGTCGCTGTTGTAAATGAGAACTTGTTCTCAACTGGCCCACCTGGTTAAATAAAGGTGAAATAAAAACAATAATGTGTGCCATAAGCAACTGGCAGGTGTTTTCTGTGAGCTCTTTAACCTCTCTCTGGCAGAACATTCCATCCCAATAATATGGAAATTGTCCACCATAAGCCCAGCACCTAAAAAAAGCAACCCTTCCTGCAACAATGACTACTGGCCTGTAGCATTAACCTTTTAGTGGTGAAGAGCGTTGAAAGGCTGGTTCTTCCCCAGCTACTAAAGGAAGTGTGCTCCTACACAGGCATGCTTCTGTTCTACTAGATGCATGGTATTTCTGTACAGGAAAAGTGGCATCCTTGATAACAAGATGTTGATAGATCCAACTTCTGAGTATGCTGCCACGTTAACGTGCCAGTCAGAACTAGGAAACTCAGAAATTTGCCACTTGCTAACATGGTTGAACGCGGCACGTCTATAACTACAACCATTTAGCAAGTCGGACATTTCTAAGTTCCAAATAGGACTTGAATGCGACAGCATCCTCAGAAGTTGGATCTATCAACACCTTGATATCAAGAATGCCAATGTTGCTGTACAGAAATACAATGCATCTTGCAGAACAGAAGGAAAGCCTGAAGTCACACCTCTTAGAAGGAGAGGGATTGTTGTTCATGTTTGTTGACCCTTAGCAGGCCTGAGACTGTCAACACTCTGAGGCCATAGTGACTTCTAATCCATCTGATGATGTATGGGCTTTCGTGGGCACCAATCCCTAAGCAGGGATGACAACCCTCTGGTCTGGGATTATGTAACACTGTCTTAACTACGCCATTGGCAGGAATGCTGTGTGTCGCTACTGCTAGCCTTGCAGATATTACTTGTCAATTTGTAGGGGTGACAACATTAGGATATCACTGATAGACCAAACTGAGATTTTGACCCCAATTGCTGACTCGGAAGGAAATTGTCTGGAGTTGCCAAAAAGTGTTCGCTCTTGTTCCTCAGTGGGTAGACAGTGGGGTGATTTGAATGTGTACAATAAGAATGTGTGATTTTTGCTATTTGTGGCCAGTTTCATGCATGTTATGCTGGGTACATCCTAAATAACAGCGTTATTGGTCAAGACAGTGGGTGGCAATTTGTCTGAACACTCGTTGCTGTAAGCGTATTATTCAGATAAGACCACATGAATGATGTCAACATCAGCTAAATTAATTAAATCGGGAACAGATCCACAGCATAGGAGTAGGAGTGATTCAAAATAAATAAAAAATCTGTGCCAAACCACAAAACAGCCAACGGTTGCAGTTTGTGGGATTAATGTAAGAGGTCCCACTCAGTGATTTGTCATTCAGATTGTTGTGACGAGACATATATCTGAGGGGGTTTCAGGCGCCACTGGAATTCTGAATAATATTAAAGCCATAGTATCTCTATCCCCAGTTATTATCTCTATCCCCAATTATTATGAACACTGAGGGAGACTGCTAGGAAAAGGAGGTGTGGTCTAGAGACAGTATTTTAGGCAGGAGGACGCTATGTTAATCTACAGTGCCTTCGGAAAGTAGTCACACCCCTTTGACTTATTGGGGGGAAAGTGTTACAGCCTGATTTGAAAATGTATTAAATTGAAACAAAATAATAATAATAATCACTGGCCTATACACAATACCTCAGGATGTCAAAGTGGAAGGATGTTTTTTGAAAATTTAACAATTTACTTCAAAGTAAAAGCTGAAATGTCTTGAGTCAATAAGTATTCAACCCCTTTGTTATGGCAAGAATAAATGTGTTCAGGAGTAAAAATGTGCTTAACAAGTCACAATTTAATAAAAAATATATATATTTCACCTTTATTAAACCAGGTAGGCCAGTTGAGAATAAGTTCTCATTTGCAACTGCGACCTGGCCAAGATAAAGAAAAGCAGTTTGACACCAACAACAACAGAGTTACACATGGAATAAACAAACATACAATCAATAATAAGTTGCATCGATTCACTTTGTGTGCAATAATAGTGTTTAACATGATTTTTGAATGACTACCTCCTCTCTGTACCCCACACATACAATTACCGGTAAGGTCCCTCAGTCGACCAGTGAATTTCAAATACAGATTCAACCACAAAGACCAGGGAGGTTTTCCAATGTCTCGCAAAGAAGGGCACCTATTGGTAGATGGGTAAAATTTTTAAAAAAGTAGACATTGAATGTCCCTTTGAGTATGGTGAAGTTATTATTTACACTTTGGATGGTGTATCAATACACCCAGTCACTACAAAGATACAGGCATCCTTCCTAACTCGTACAGAGTCGGAGAGGAAGGAAACCATGCAGTGATTTCACCATGAGGCCAATTGTGACTTTAAAACATTTTAATGGTTGTGGTTATCAGGATAAGGCAAGACCCAGATGCAGACCGTGTCGAAGTAACAATGTTTACTACAGCAACAGAGGCAAAGGTACAGGACGGCAGTCGGGCTCAGGGTCAGGCAGAGTGGTCGGCGGGTGGGTTCTGCATCAGGACAGGCAGGGGTCAACATTTTTTTTTTTTTAAAAGAGGCTGGGAGCTGACAGGACAAACGCTGGTAATCTAGACAAACAAGATGAACTGGCAACAGACAAACAGAAAACACAGGTATAAGTACACAGGGGATAATGGGGAAGATGGGTGACACCTGTAGGGGAGTGGAGACGAGCACAAAGACCGGTGAAACAGATCAGGGCGTGACAGTGGTAGGAGAAAACTGAGGATGGATCAACAACATTGTAGTTACTCCACAATACTAACCTAATTGACAGACTGAAAAGAAGGACACCTGTATGGAATAAAAATATTACAAAACATGCATCCTGTTTACAACAAGGCACTAAAGTCATACTGCAAAATAAAATTGGCAACGCAATTAACCTTTTGTCCTGAATACAAAGTGTTATGTTTGGGGCAAATCCAGTACAACACATTACTGAGTACCACTCTCCATATTTTCAAGCATTGTGGTGGCTGCATCATGTTATGGGTGTGCTTGTAATTGGTAAGGACTGGGGAGTTTTTCAGGATAAAAAATAAACGGAATGGAGCTAAGAATAGGCAGAATCCTAGAGGAAAACCTGTTTCAGTCTGCTTTCCATCAGACACTGAGAGATGAAGGACAATAACCTAAAACACAAGGCCAAATCTACACAGGAGTTGCTTACCAAGATGACAGTGAATGTTCCTGAGTGGCCGAGTTACAGTTTTGACTTAAATCTACTAGAACATCCTATGGCAAGACCTGAAAATGGTTGTCTAGCATTGATCAACAACCAATTTGACAGAGCTAGAAGAATTTTGAAAATAGTAGGCAGATGTTGCACAATCCAGGTGTGGTAGCTCATAGAGACTTACCCAGAAAGACTCACATCTGTCATCGCTGCTTCTACAAAGTATTGACTCAGGAGTGTGAATACTTATGTAAATGAGATATTTATGTATTTTATTTCAATAAGTGTGCAACAATTGAGAAAATATATTTAATCCATTTTGAATTCAGGGTGTAACACACCAAAGTGTAGAATAAGTCAAGGGGTGTGAATACTTACTGAAGGTACTGTATATTCTACCTCGACCTGACATGACTACTTATTAACAGTAAGGTGTATGGTCTGTGATAGATATATAATAAGCTATTAAATATGTACTCGTATATAATAACTTATTACGTCTTTAACACAGTATAGGTGTTTACGTTATGGCCTTTCCGAACATACACTGAGAGAAAACGGAGGGCAACACCACAGTAGTCAAGGACAGGGACACGTTTGCTAGGATGTTCAAACCTGATGTGTCTGACATCAAGGCCTACAGATATCACAAAACACATAATAGCACTGTGTGGGAAGTGGAAGTATGCAATAAAGAGAGGGGAAAAGAGGAGAGGAAGGATATGTGAAATGTTTTACTATAATCCTCCTAATCCAACCACAGTGACCAGTAGGGCTGAGGTTGAACAGTCTGTATTTGCACAATGAGCACTCGGCATAGACGTCTAGTTTTGATTCACATTCGGTTGAGTTGTCAACTAACGTGAATTCAACTTGAAATGAACAAATCATTTCACCATGTCATTGGATTTAGGTTCAAAGTTGGGTGGGGAAAAAACGATGTGTAGGTGACGTGCATGTGTGAATGCATGTAATCTTCTCTTCATTCAGAGTAGTCCCACTCCCCCAAAAACTTCTTCTGGAAGACACCGAGTGTACCCATTGTCACACTGTAGCCGGCTTTAACTCAACCATGGGCTATTGCTGTCCTTTTCTATGAATACCCATAAGGCCTTGCTAGAGGAAGAAGCTTCATATAAGAGCCTACAATAAGCCACGCCTGAAGGAAGATTGACAAGCTTTAACTAGTCACCGACGTGTCTACGGAGTCACTCTTCCATCGCTGAGATATTGTGTGTTCATTATTCTGCGGTACTTAGACTAACCTTGCCTCTGGAAGGCTTTAGAATAGGGATTATCCTACTAGCGTGTGTGTGTAGTAAAACAGCAGACATTATTATTACCCTCATGAGTCATATGCAATAGATGTTTATGTGTGTGTGTGTTTTTGTGTGTGTGTGTGTGTGTGTCTGTGCGTGTGTGTGTGTGTGTGTGTGTGTGTGTGTGTGTGTGTGTGTGTTTCCCTCCAAGGGCAGCCATGTTGACCACCTTAATGGACGGCCTCCTCTGCTGCCTGACAGGGAAGTCGGCCAACGTCGTGGTTCCCATAGAAACCTCGGAAGCCGCCGATGGCTACGAGTTCGTGGAGGTCAAACCGGGCCGTGTCTTGAGGGTCCGACACATCATCCCGGAGCGGGAGGTGGTGGACGAGCCCAGGGGCCCTGGGGGAAGCGTCCACCGTAAGAGGAAGATCACAGTGTACCGTAATGGGCAGCTACTGATAGAGGACCTGGGCGACGCGGCGAGACAGGAGCTGTTACACGCTCAGAACGGAGACACACAACCCAACTGTACCGTAGAGGTGGAGCTCGCAGACCCATCGTCCAATCCAACTCCCACCGCTGACCCCAAAGCGGACAAGACCGGGTCAGTGGTTGGAACAGGGGGAGCGGCGACATCTCCAGCCCCGACCCTCGGATCAGCCCCAGATCTGACCCAGCAGCCCCGGAAGCGGCGGCGGAAGCCCAAACGCACAGTGGTGATTGACAGCGAGAGGAAGATCACATCGTGTAAGGGGACACACGCAGACGTGGCAGTGTTCTTCGTGCACGGCGTGGGCGGTTCCCTCGACATCTGGGGCAGCCAGATGGACTTCTTCTCCCGTCTGGGCTATGAGGTCATCGCGCCTGACCTGGCGGGTCACGGGGCGAGCTCGGCACCTCAGATCGCGGCAGCGTACACGTTCTACGCCCTGGCTGAGGACATGAGGGCCATCTTTAAGAGATACGCACGGAAGAGGAACATCCTCATTGGACACTCCTATGGGTGAGAAGACTGAAGTGTGTTCGCTACAGACACTACATAATGAACACTACATAATGAACACTACATAATGAACGCCAGATAATGAACGCCAGATAATGAACGCCACATAATGAATGCCAGATAATGTCTCTGTCTTTTGATCTCCCAGAATGATATCTGATTACCATTTCTCTTTCCTCTCTCTCTCTCTGTCTGTAGTGTGTCGTTCTGTACGTTCCTGGCCCATGAGTACCCAGACCAGGTCCACAAGGTAGTGATGATAAACGGAGGAGGTCCCACAGCGCTGGAGCCCAGCCTCTGTTCCATCTTCAACCTGCCCACCTGTGTGCTGCACTGCCTGTCCCCCTGCCTGGCCTGGAGCTTCCTCAAGTAACACACCGTGTGTGTGTGTGCGCGCGTGTGCCTGTGCCTTCCCTCCCAGTCATTCACATTCCATTCAGCCGACTCAATGCTACATGATACTTTTTGCCCTATACACATCATGAGTTTGCTACAACCTAGCCTACAAATTAAAGCTTATAATGTAGGTGCACAGGTCGAGAGACAAATTGGAGCAATTAAGGTGACAGACAGTGACACATTCAATACCGCCCTGCACACTTTTGCCTTCATCTAGCTGATCTGGGGTGTAACCTTTTAGTCCAAACAGTTGCAAAACGATTTGCAAATAAAATGAATCAGTTAGGTCCCTCCCCATTTCATTCCTTTGAATATTTTTTTTGCTACAGAATCTGCAGAATGCCCCAGTGGCGCAGTGGTCTAAGGCACTGCATCGCAGTGCTAGCTGTGCCACTAGAGATCCTGGTTCGTGTCCAGGCTCTGTCGCAGCCGGCTGTGACCGGGAGACCCATGGGACAGTGCACAATTGTCCCAGCATCGTCTGGGTTAGGGGAGGGTTTGGCCGGCAGGGATGTTCTTGTCCCATCGCGCACTAGCAACTCTTGTGGCAGGCCGGGCGCAATGCCCTATGGGAGTTCAGTGATGGGACAAGACTGTAACTACCAATCGGATACCATGAAAAAGGGGTAAAAAATAAATAAATGTTAAAACAATAATGAATCTGCGGGATGAATACACCCCTGATCACACGCAGTTCACATTCATAGCGACCACATACAGCATCATCATATCCACATGCTCTCCTCTCATCTTTTCCCTTCACTTGTGGACTTCAGTGCACAATATAACAGTTGTCTGTGATCCGGTGCAAAAACCTCTCCAAGCCAAACCGTCATACCATATCCACTAACCCAGGGCTACCAACTTTTGAAGAAATCATGGAGTGAGATTTGCTATGCGAATTTCACTGACCCCTGGCACAACCCCTAGACGGAGGTCTGGGGTCCTTCCCCAGGAAAACATTAGTTTTCTAGCTAATTTCCGTATTTTGACACGTTTTAGGTCTATGACCAGGGTGGAAAATAGAAATACATTTTCTCTCTTTGTTTCCCAAGAGCTGGATGTTTAAAAATGTTCTAGTTATAACAATTAATTTCTCAAAATCACCCAGCCTTCAAGAAAAATCGAATGGATCGATATTCAGATGGTTTATGCCTACTAGTTGAAGATCGTTGCCATCATCTTGTGATCAAAATGATCTCTGCCTAGCATGTGCACAATACTAAAATGTCAACAATGATATTTTTTTTATGTCTTATTCAAAACTGATCATGAATAGCTGCAAAAATACATAGCCTCATATAATTCATTTTCAAAGACACAAGTAGACATTTCAGATTTCAAATATGTGATGACACTGGAAAAATTTGGAAGAGGTGGATTAACAGTAGTGTTATTGCTGACAAGCACACTAATTACCCTATATTGTAGACAATTATTAAGGATGGGAATTCCACTATTCAGACTAAATAAAGTAAATAGATAATAAAATCTTCTTTGGACAAGATGACCCTAAACCCTACCCCCCCCCCCCCCCCCCCCCAGAATTTAACACTTTTGGGTTCTAAATCTGTTTGGCATAATCAATTTCATAGTTACGCATCAGGTAACCCGACAAACTTCCCTGATAAAACATGCCGTAGGTCTGTCTGCTGCCTTTTCGTTGTCACGGTCGAAATACCAATCACCAAATGAGGAGACCAATGCAAGTGATGATTAAATCGACTTTAGTACATGCTGTCAAAGGGCTGCATTCTGCAATAGGGACGGGAGTAACAGCAACCTCATTTTGTTGATAACATTGTACCTAAAACAGCTCTACCCATGCTGCGCTTTTTACAGTTTTATAAACTCGGCGGGGAGAACGTTATCTTTCCATTCAGCATTTTGGAGCGTTTCTTTAAAATGTGCATCCAATCCACTTGATTCCTTACATAACTAGACCTATCATATGCTTCAATGTGTCGCGGTTCACAGTGCTGTGACAGGACAATGAAACCGGATCCGCTCGCGATGTTACTTTGCAGGCTCAGGCGCTCCGATTTCAGAACACCATGGAGGCAGCACAGTTAAAAAGCTAACGCGCTGACTTATAAGAAAAATGAAAACAGCACTTTTCTATGCGGGGGATAAAACTATATATACAAAAGTATTTGGACACATTTTCAAATTAGTGTATTCAGCTATTTCAGCCACACCCGGTGCTGACAGGTGTATAAAATAGACAAACATTGGCAGTAGAATGGCCTAACTGAAGTGCTCACATTTATGCCCTGCTAGAGTTGCCTCGATCTACTGTTAGTGCTGTTTTTGTGTAGTGGAAACCTCCTAGGATCAACAACGGCTCAGCTGCGAAGTGGTAAGCCACACAAACTCACAGAACGGGACCGCGTAAAAAATCTTCTGTCCTTGGTTGCAACGCTCACTACCGAGTTCCAAACTGCCTCTGGAAGCAATGTCAGCGCAAGAACTGTGTCCATGGCGCCGAACAGCCGCACTCAAGCCTAACATCACCGTGCGCAATCTAGCGTTGGCTGGAGTTGTGTAAAGATCTCAGCCATTGGACTCTGAAACAGTGGAATCGCGTTCTCTGGATTGATAAATCACACTTCACCATCTGGTAGTCCGACAGATGATTCTGGGTTTGGCAGATGCCAGGAGAACGTTTCCTGACCGAATGCATAGTGACAACAAAAATTTAGTGGAGGAGGAATAATGGTCTGGGGCTGTTTTTCAAGGTTCGGGCTAGGCCCCCTTAGTTCGCTACAGCATACAATGACATTCTAGACTTTTTAGAATTCTGTGCTTCCAACTTTGTGGCAACAGTTTGAGGAAGGCCCTTTCCTCTTTCAGCATGACAATGCCCCCGTGAATAAAGCGAGGTCCGTACCGAAATGGTTTGTTGAGATTGGCGTGGAAGAACTTGACTGGCCTGCACAGAGCCCTGACCTCAACCCCATCGAACACCTTTGGGATGAATTGGAACGCCGACTTCGAGTCAGGCCTAATCGCCCAAAATCAGTGCCTGACCTCACTAATGCTCTTATAGCTGAATGGAAGCAAGTCTCATCAGCAATATTCCAACAGCTAGTGGAGGCTGTTGTAGCAGCAAAAGGGGGGATCAACTCCATATTAATGCCCATGATTATGTAATGATATGTTTGACAAGCAGGTGTCCATATACTTTTGGTCATGTAGTGTATATAAGAGGTGTGGCATGTCAGGAGGGTCAAATGTGTGAGAGTTGGCAGCTCTGGCTAACCGCTACATTGTTGTCACAATGTTAACGTTATAGTTCATTCAAACTTCTTCGGGATCAGTGTCCCTTCCACAGGATGGTTGAGCTAACATTGGCTAATGCGATTAGCATGAGGTTGTAATTAACAAGAACATTTCCCAACATTTCCCATATCTGATTTTGGCAGAAAGCTTACATTCTTGTTAATCTAACTGCTTTGTCCAATTTACAGTAGCTATTACAGTGAAATAATACCATGCTATTGTTTGAGGAGAGTGCACAGTTTTGAACACGAAATGTTATTAATAAACAAATTAGGCACATTTAGGCAGTCTTGATACAACATTTTGAACAGAAATGCAATGGTTCATTGGATTTGTCTAAAACCTTGCACATAGACTGCTGCCATCTAGTGGCCAATATCTAAATTTCAGCTGGGCTGGAATAATACATTATGGCCTTTCTCTTGCTTTTCAAAAATGATGGTACAAAAAAAATACAAAAGAACAGTTGTATTTTTTTATATTATCTTTTACCAGATCTATTGTGTTATATTCTCCTACATTCATTTCACATTTCCACAAACTTCAAAGTGTTTCCTTTCAAATGGAACCAATAATATGCATATCCTTGCCTTAGGGTCTGAGTTACAGGCAGTTAGATTTGGGCATGTCATTTTAGGCAAAAATTGAAAAAAAAGGGGAGGATCCTTTTAACAAACTAGAACTGATGCGTTAGTAAACCCACAATCCAATACATGTGTACAATCACGCAGTGTAGTGTACAGCAAGCAGTTACCCCGGTGGCAATACTTTTATAAACCCGAAAGCTTACCTTGACTTGCAGTGTTGGATAGCCTTAGCCAGCTAGCTAACATAAATAGCATTCCACTCTGTTTGAGGCAGGTTGTTGAGTAGGCTAAATTAGCTGCATTAGCTAGCTAAGTAAGTGAAAAGTAAACTCAGAAGAAAAAATACAAAAACATCTCTCTCTCTCTCAAAATGTATTTGTTCAAAAGTGTTCAACTATTGTCTTTCAAAGTGCTAGCTAGCTGTAGCTTATGCTTTCAGTACCGAATGAATTATCTGATCCTTTGATTGGGTGGACAACATGTCAGTTCATACAGAGCACAAGCTCTGATAGGTTGGAGGATGAAAGTTGTCATAATTACTGTGTAAGTCTATGGATAGGGTTGAGAACCATGGTTTTGTATTGAAGTCAATGTAGCAGGGAAAATAGCTGTCCTCCGGCTACACCATGGTGCTACCCTACAGAGTGCTGTTGAGGCTACTGTAGACCATTGCAAAAAAAGTGTGTTTTAATCAGTTATTTGGTGACATTTATTTTGTAAAGTTTTATCTGAAAAGGATAACTTTTTAAAATGGCATTTACCAAGTAGGATGGTCCCATCCTCCTCTGAGGAGCCTCCTCTGCTCCCAGGCCTACTTCAATACAGTCAAACTTCTGTACAAAAAGCTTTCAGACTACTTACTGTATGTTGTTCAAGTATGATTTCTTATGCTCCTCCACTCTCTCTCCTCTTCCTCTCCTCTGCCTCTGCGTCCAGGGCTGGGTTTGCCCGTCAGGGTGCGAAGGAGAAACAGCTGTTGAAAGACAACAATGCCTTCAACGTGTCCTCCTTCGTGCTGCGTGCCATGATGAGTGGTCAGTACTGGCCAGAGGGCGACGAGGTTTATCATGCAGAGATCCCAGTGCCCATCCTGCTGGTGCACGGCATGTACGACAAGTTTGTTCCCATAGAGGAAGATCAACGCATGGCGGAGGTGAGCGGGAAACCTTAACGCCAACTCTAACCCTACCTTTAAACCTAACTCTGAGCCTAGTTTTAAACCTAACTTTAAAGCTAACTCTATGCCTAGCTTTAAAACCTAATCTAACCTCCCTGCCTCCGCTCAGATCCTGTTGCTGGCCTTCCTGAAGATAATCAACGAGGGCAGTCACATGGTGATGATGGAGTGTCCCGAGAGTGTCAACACCCTCCTGCACGAGTTCTTCCTCTGGGAGCCTGACTCCCCGCCCAAATCTAAGCCCTGCTCCGAAATCGCCACCAAGAGACCCGAAACTGCCAAGATCCCCACCGCATCCAACGGAGGAGCAACGCCAGAAAGCAAAGCCAAGACCAAGTAACCCAGAGGGGGATGTGTGGTATTAACTCCAGTCAAAGCAGACACAGACAGTGTCCGAACATTGCTGGTTGTCCTAGGCTATGTCTCCTAAGGTGCAGGGAGCTGGTTTGAACTGGTCTGGGCTGGTTTTAAACTGGTCTGAGCTGGTTTGAGGTGGGATTTGAGGAGGTGGAACACAGCACACAGGGTCAGACGGGCCCATTTTTGGGTCTGAGCCACAAAAGAAAGGAAGGGCAGGAGAGCTGGCAGGTATGGACGGACAGAGTGACGTATCAGAGTACAACAAGGGGGAGGTCTATTGTATTGTTCCTGGTCCTGTTCTGATTAACTGGTCCCTGGCTGGGACTGGAGACAGGTGGGAGTGAACATTTTTGAGAAGCTCTGAAGAGGTGCTGAGTTGGAGAGGATGGTCATGGTGAATCTGGTAATGGTTTTGGTTTTGGTTGTGTGTTGCTGCTTTGTGGTACCAGTACCCAGATCTAGACTCAGTCCCATGTGATGGCTTGTCAGTTGCCCAACCGCGTGGAAATGTCAGAGCATGGGTGGATCAGAGAGGGAAAAATTATATATTCAACGGGATCAAGTGACACAGAGAACGTTGATAGCCAAGAAGACTGCTTGTTAGGCCCAGATTCAGTCAGTTCCAGCGCTAACCGGCCCAAACGGACAACTGCTGCATAGCTGTTTCATTGTTTTTGTTTAGGCGATATCGGAGGTGTCTCTGCGTTGGAACTGTCAAATCTGTGAGCAGCTGCTCTCGTCGTCATAGTCACAAAACCACACCCGTTCTTAAATCCCCCCCTGCATTAGGAGGTTCAGAAATAACGAGGATTTCTATCAGCCTTAGAGGTGTAGATTACAACACATTCCTGTGTTCCAACTTGTAACAAGGCTGCATGGGGTTATTACTAATCCAACTCGGCACATCCAATGGCAATGTCCACGATGGGTAGAACGCCAGGAGCCGCTTGCTGATTCGACAGCTCCAACGCTGTTACATCTCCGACAGGCAGAACTGATCTGAATCTAGCCCCCTATACTACTCACGCCAACGGGTAGACAGAAACCCCAGAACTAACTTCTGTTTCCTTACAGTACTTCTGCACATGGGGGTTAAATATTATGTATGACGATCAACGGTGCTTTTTGAGAACTAGCCTACTACATTTTATTTATGCAGCATTCATACAGTATTTAAAAGCACTTCCCCGTCAGAAGGATTACAACAGGCAGGCTAACTATGTTATGCTATATCTAAAGATGCACAATAACAACTTTGAGGGACTGGAGTAAGACCCATGTTTGACTGTCCTACAAAGTTTCCTTGTGTATTTTATGGGGGAAACAAATATGTTTCCTTATTAGCTGCAGGTTACCTAGGAAACACACAGGGGCAGATGTGTGTTTTGGACCCCTTTAAGAAGGAGAATTGTACTGAATTCTAGCGTTATATTTCTCACCAAAACTATGCTAAACAATTATGATTGTTTGCCTGTTTTCCAGGTAGAAGTGAAATAAGCTCTGAAAATGATATTGCTACACCAAAAATTGCTTACAACCTGAGAATTCTTCAGTGCCACATAGCCGGTTTTCTCTGTGGTGTAACTAGCATCCCACTGATAAGTGTCACAAAGACTGTGTTGAATAACAGTGTATTAAATACTGAATCCATCCCTAGCACTGATGATCTGCACTGCAGCGCTCTAGAAATGTAAAGGCAATGTTCCCACATTCATGGTAAACACTGCATATGTCGGTTCAATTGGAAATGACCTTCCAATTTAAGTTGAGCCACAGCGCGGATCTTCAGCACCACGGATTGAATTAACCCCTTACTCTTTAGCTAGGTGTGCACCAGTGGAGGCTGCCAAGGGGAGGACGGCTCATAAGAATGTCTGGAATGGAGCGAATGGAATGGCATCAGACACCTGAAAACCATGGAAGCCATGTGTTTGATACCATTCCACCAATTCCGCTCCATCCATTACCAAGAGCCCGTCCTCCCCAATTAAAGTGACACCAACCTCCACTGAATGATGCCCTTCACCTGTATTCCACAGGACAGGCGGTGTCAGGTTGATCTCCTGTCCAATAAGACTGTTACTCAAACTATTTGGTTTAACTCTGGTCTTAGCACTGCAACAGTCCTCTGTTACTGTTGGTTATGGAAAAGTCAGTGTCAGTGGAGGCTGCTGAGGGGAGGACGGCTTATAATAACGGCTGGAACAGAGCGAATGGAATGTCATCAAACACCTGGAAACCATGGAAACCATGTCATTGTTGTATTTAATACCGTTCCACTGATTCCGCTCCAGTTATTACCACGAGCCCATCCTCCTCAATTAAGGTGCCACCAACCTCCTGTGGTCAGTAGGTCACCCACGAACAACAATATGCATTTTGAAAACATAACACTTAACAGGGCCGTGAGTATACTTTTGATAAAAAAATGCAACTTTTACAAGCAAATAATGATGCTTATATAGGTATTGATGCTGAAAAAAATGAGTGAACAGGAGTGAATTAAATTGAGAATTGAGTTCTCGCTAGTCAGATGGGTTTAGCTTTATGATCCTCAGTCGTGTTCCCAGTGGAACATCACTAAGTATTTTAAATCTGAATGGTCCTGAATCTGTGTCAACTATCAGTTTCACATTTGTGCCCTTGTGCTTCTTAAATGTGTCACTGTGTTCGCCTTTGATATTGATTGCAGCAATGAAGTGCTGGAAGAATGTTCAGTTCACCAAAAATAAAATATGAGGAATATTATACCATGCAATCATTTTTAAATGTTTTTAAAGCTAGGTGTGTTACAAATATATTTTCTGTGTTAAAATCACATGCAGTTTCAAGCTACAAGTAGCGAGTATTTGCACTATGTACTGTGCTTAACATTAGAATGACCGAGACTTGCCTTCAGTACATACAGTGGAAAGCTGACAAGTGGATACTGTCTACTCATCCCAAGGAAGTGTCCTGTACTTGGGCGACACCTTGTGTCTGGCCTGAGTATTGCAGTTTGAAGAAACACTGGGTTTACCCACCCTAATTCAGTTACGTCACATAGATGTCCACGTTAGGAATACAAAATTATACCATTAAATTCACTAGCAAATCTATAGAACGAAGTGGTTTAAATGGCTTAGGCTACTTGGTTTGAGCCAGTTTACATATTTGCTCTGTCAGTTAGCAGATACTGTTGTCCAGCGTGACTTTACAATCTAAGCTCAGCACGCCGAGGTAAATATTTTTTTCTGGTTAAAGCGTTCGGCCAACTGCTCACGGTCTTTTCACAGCAAGAGGAAGGAGGTGGACATGGTGTACTAACAGCCGAGGAGCAGCAGCCTAAATATCTTTAGAAGATTTTGAATTCACCGTGAAACGTTTTGACACTCCTTTATTTCAGAACAAAAGTACTGCTTATTCTAAATTAATATACAAATTTGATTTACGCTTATGATAGTACAGAAAATAGCGAACCTAATATTAAAATGACAGCCTTCACTTAACCATTTATCAATATATATACTAAAAAAGCAAAAATAAAAGAGAACTGTAGTTTGAAAACAGCAATGTAGTGCAAAGTTTTCCATTTACTTTGCTTGTCAAAATAGCACACATTTTGCAATTTCTAACACAGTTTACCCTACCATGGCCCCAATACGTAATTTAGGGCTCTATTCAAACCATATCGCTGAAGCGTTACAGATTTCGTGGTCAAAATGTAAAGATAATTTCCAATTGAGCCGACATATTAGCGTGAATGCCGTCTCTTCCAAAGCAGGAATATTTCCCTTTAAAAAATGTGAATTTGTCTTTTGTGCTGAATTTCCACGATATGGATTGAAAAAAAAGCCCTTAGTTTGAATCTGAAAATACGCCAAGTCATAATTTTACAGAAATAAAGCTATAAAAACATTTTTTTAAATGGCATAAAAATCCATTTCAAAACACATGTTAACTTCAAATGAAAGCTTTACATGTATAATACATTCAAGGAGTAATTAAACCAAGTACACCAACTCTCCTATATCCCTCTACTGACCACTGAACACTAACACTGTAAAAGGCACTGAAGTACTAATATCCCGTTCAAGCGTCTTTATATAGGTTCTGTCACACCTCCAGGGTGACAGCGGGGCCGTTACTAGACCCCCCCAGAGGGGTTTTCTCTGTAGGGCTACCTGGCTCTGCAGCCTCATCCTCATTGCCCTCTGCTGCAGCACCTGCTTCTTTCCCTGCCACTAGGGGAGTGCTCTCTACTGCCTCCTTCACCACCTCTGCCCCCTGCTGGGTGGCTGTGGTAGCGCTGGCAGGCTGCTCTGCTTTGGTCTCGTTGACGACCTGGATGGAGTCAGCTGCTGCAGCCGGGGCGGTGGCTGGCTGCTTCACTTCCCCGTTCTGAATAGGAAACGATCCCTCCACGGCGTCATACAGAAACTGGTACTGCTCCTGACAGGGTGACAAACACAGAGACAGACAGACAGCGGTGAGAGAGAGAACCATACCAACACTCACCCTTCTAGGGACAATCCTCATTGAGACCGTGGCTGAACTAGATGATAAGCTACCTTGGAACAGAAACCAACAGATAGTCCTAATGCATGTTGCATTTGACACATTTACGACCTTGTACATCATACCCACAATACAATTTGGAAATGTGCAACAGTATTTGTTCAGACCAGGGTACAGTAGGCCAACATGTGTCCTACTTACCAGGCTGTGGATCATGCCTTGCCTCTCCTTGCGCAGAGCCTTGGCCACCTGGAACACGTCAACCAGTTTCTCTGTCTCGGCACTGTCCATGATGTTCCACAACGCACAGAAGACCCCGGAGCGAGACGAGCCATCACTGTGAGAAAATGGAGGGATGGAGGGCATTGACTCAGTAAAGAGTAGGGCATTGACTCATTAAAGAGTAGGGCAATGACTCAGTAAAGAGTAGGGTTTTGATTCAGTAAAGAGTAGGGTTTTGATTCAGTAAAGAGTAGGGCATTGACTCAGTAAGGAGTAGGGTTTTGATTCAGTAAAGAGTAGGGCATTGACTCATTAAAGAGTAGGGCAATGACTCAGTAAAGAGTAGGGTTTTGATTCAGTAGAGAGTAGGGTTTTGATTCAGTAAAGAGTAGGGTTTTTGACTCATCTTACAAATCCAGATGCCTCCAAGAGCAGGCAGATATGTAAACAATGTCTAGAATGGCTCTGAGACTGTGACTCACTTGCAGTGGACCACAACAGGCAGGATCCTCTCTGCCTTGCTGTTGCCATAGCCACAGGTCTGCTTGATGTTCTTGATCATGTCCATCAAATCCTGAGGCTTCTCTGGGAGTTCTCGTCCCGCCCACTTCAGGAACTGGTACTGTTTCACCTGCCGACTGTCTTTCCTCTGTAGGGACAGGATGGGTTTTTGTTGTTGTTCAAATCACATTTTATTGGTCACATGCGTGGAATACTACAGGTGTAGTTAGAGGACCCTGGCTAGAGGACCCTGGGCTGCTAGTTACTTGAGAGCCCATTCCCAACAGTAAGACACATATTTTGCTAAATAAAAAAGGAAATAGTAACACAACACAAACAATAACGAGGCTACATACAAGGAGTACCAGTACTGGGGTGGCAGGGTAGCCTAGTGGTTAGAGTGGTGGACTAGTAACCGGAAGGTTGCAAGTTCAAACCCCCGAGCTGACACGGTACAAATCTGTCCTTCTGCCCCTGAACAGGCATTGAAAATAAGAATTTGTTCTTAACTGACTTGCCTAGTTAAATAAAAATGTCCAGAGGTAATACAGTATATGGGTTTCGTTGAGTTCAGGTTCACTTTACTTACCTTTCATAATACTTTCCATAATACTTTTCTTGGATTCAAAGGCCAATATTAAAACAGTGACAAAGTTGACACAAACACATTTTAATTTCCTTAAGTTCTTCATGAAGATACTTATTTTTTTTAAGTTGGAGGAGAGTTATCACATTGTCTGACGTACATAAGTGGGAACAGCCCCTAGACATTCCCTACGGTTAGTTACCAGTTACCTTAGGGTGACGGATTTGGAGACTGCGAGTGGTGTACGCTGGGAGGGTTTCTGTGGCCTTCAACTCCACCTCGATGTCCCTGAAGGTTTTCTTTTCCTCTCCCCAGTACGCTGAACAGAACTCCTACGCATGCAGAGAAAAACACTGACTCGCTCAAACAATACATTCACACAATGCATTAGAATAGCACTGCTGTATATAACAGAGGTTCTTAGACCCCCCCCCCCCCCCCCCTGTTTTGGGACCCACCTGGTCTCCTTCTGTGAGGTCTGACAGCATGACGATGGTATTGACCTTCTTCTGGAAGACCATCTGCCAGAAGTCTCCTGTGGTGTCGGCTAGAGGACCCTGGGCTGCTATCAGACTCCTCTGACACCAGTAACCCTAAGCGAGATGAACGTACTTTAAATGGTTCACGGGATTCAATTTCATTTTGAGTGAAAATCATTTTGAGTGAGATCCATTTTTGTCTCACATCAATAATCTTGTGTCTGTTAAATTACTTAAAATTTCTCAAATGTAAAATGTGGTATGTACATCTATCTGTGTGGCGTTGATGTATTTGGTGGACTCCTCGTCCTCTTCGTCAGAAGAGTCATCGTCATCGTTATCGTCGTCCTGGTCATGGCTGCTCTCGTCCTCGAGCTTCACCAGAACCCTGTTGTAGTCGTCTGATTGGAATGGTTTCAAATACCAGTCAGTTTTAGGAAGGGAAACCTATCTGAGGAACTCTTCAAGGAAGACTTCTTAAAGTGAAACTGAAAGCGTTTTAGCAACATGAAATCGTATTACATTCAGTTCATATACACCCCAAGGAAGAATGACATCTTTTTAAAAAAACATGGTCATTTTCACATTTTCATAAGTTCATAGAATGTTTGGGAATGACATACAGTAAGACATTTTTGTGAAGATTTTATGGAAATATAGAGTGAGAAAGCGGGCCGTACTTTTGGACAATTAATAGAACTAAACTTAAATGTATTATTATTATTATTATTAACAACAAATGATACTGTGCTGGATCTGGCTGAATGCTGTACTCACATGGAATAACAGAAGAGGAGCGGTTTTTCTTCTTGTTCTCCTCGTTGATCCCCGTGTTGAATGTCCGCCAGTTCTTGTACCGTGGAAGTCTCTACATCACAGAACGGTCACAGAAAACTAGTTGAAGTACTCTGGTAACACGTTTATTACATAGGAAAGACGGGAATGGAACAGTGGATGGGAAGAAAGGAAGAAATGACAGAGGAAAGAAATGACAGAGGGAAGCAAGAATGGATGAAGGGACAGGAAGTAAGAGATGAAGGGACAGGAAGTAATAACAGAAGGAATAAGTGAATAAGTTAGACTGACCTGGAACTCTGCCTCCAGCAGAGTAGGCTCGTTACCAGGGTCTCTCTGTTTGAGTGTGCCCAGTGTTGGGTGCAGCTCTGCCAGGGAGATCTCTGTCTCTCCAAACTGGTTGTGTTCTATCAGAGCCTGATGGATCAGGATGTACTGAGCCTGACCGGACACACAGGTTAATACACACATTAATACTCAATAATACACACAATAATACATAATATTACACACAATAATACACACCTTAATACGTAATAATACACACAGGTTAATACACACATTAATACTTAATAATACACACATTAATATTTAATAATACACCCAGGTTAATAAACACATTAATACTTAATAATACACACATTAATGCACACCTTAATACGTAATAATACACACAGGTTAATACACATTAATACTTAATAATACACACATTAATACTTAATAATACACCCAGGTTAACACACATTAATACTTAATAATACACACATTAATACTTAATAATACACACATTAATACACACCATAATACGTAATAATACACCCAGGTTAATACACACATTAATACATAATAATACACACATTAATACTTAATAATACACCCAGGGTAATACATACATTAATATTAATAATACACACATTAATACACACATTAATACTTAATAATACACACAGATTAATACTTAATAATACACACAGGTTAATACACACATTAATACTTAATAATACACACAGGTTAATATACACATTAATACTTAATAATACACACAGGTTAATACACACATCAATACTTAATAATACACACAGGTTAATATACACATTAATACTTAATAATACACACAGGTTAATACACACATTAATACTTAATAATACACACAGGTTAATATACACATTAATACTTAATAATACACACATTAATACACACATTAATACTTAATAATACACACAGGTTAATATACACATTAATACTTAATAATACACACAGGTTAATACACACATCAATACTTAATAATACACACAGGTTAATATACACATTAATACTTAATAATACACACAGGTTAATACACACATTAATACTTAATAATACACACATTAATACACACATTAATACTTGATAATACACACAGGTTAATATACACATTAATACTTAATAATACACACATTAATACACACATTCATGCTTAATAATACACACAGGTTAATATACACATTAATACTTAATAATACACACTGGTTAATATACACATTAATACTTAATAATACACACATTAATACACAATAATACACACATTAATACTTAATAATACACACAGGTTAATACACACATCAATACTTAATAATACACACAGGTTAATATACACATTAATACTTAATAATACACACAGGTTAATACACACATTAATACTTAATAATCCACACAGGTTAATATACACATTAATACTTAATAATACACACAGGTTAATATACACATTAATACTTAATAATACACACAGGCTAATACACACATTAATACTTAATAATCCACACAGGTTAAAACACACATTAATACTTAATAATACACACAGGTTAATATACATATCATAGTCTAATGGATAGAAACTCATAGTCTAATGTGATGACAACTTACCTCCACTTGAACCATGAGGCATCTCTGGCGCCGTAGCTTGACCACGTATCCGTAGATGTCCACTCTGCCCTCAGCCTCCAGCCCCTCCATCATGGCATCAATTCCCATGTAGGTGCCTGTTCTCCCCACTCCAGCGCTGCACAAAGTAGTATGGTGAAATTATGAACAATCACACACAAATATCTCATTCTGGACACAAAAACTCCCAACAGTATAGAAAAATGGCAACTAAAAAAACAAAACACATTTTGAATAAAGAGAGGTCAACAAATGTAAAGTACAATCCTGTGTGTGTGTGTGTGTGTGTGTGTGTGTGTGTGTGTGTGTGTGGTTTTCTACCTGCAGTGGATGACTATGGGTCCACTGAAGAGGTTCTTGAAGGCGTTGACGCGTCGCCTCAGCTTCAGCAGGAGGTGTGGCTCTCCCGGCACGCCGTGGTCTGGCCAGCTGGTGAACTGGATGTGGGTCACCTCCCTCTCTGCACTCTTCTCCCTCTTCTACACACACACACCACACGTACATACAGGTGTAGGATCTTAATTTGACCAGTTTCTCACAGCAGGAAAAAAATCCTGCAGTAACAGGAAATCTGAATTATGGTGTGGAATATAATTAATGGACATTTTTGTAGGGGTTGGTGTATTTTTTGTTAGGGCAAATTAAGTCTGACATTTTAAAGTGGAAATTACAAACTTTAAAAGCCTTTTTAAAACTCAAATACAGGTTTGCATTTCCTGCAACAACAGGGTGATCAAATGAAGATCCTACATCTGTATAGAGGTGCATGGGGTGACCAGCCAACTTCATACCATTTGTATCTTAATCCTAATCAGACATTCAGTGACTTTGATATATAATTTTAGTTTAGTTTTGGCAGTTTATCAAGAGAGTGTTTGTTTTACCGTGTTTGTGTATTTAAAAATAACAGATATCGCTGTATTAACCCTGTGAATACTGACTCACGTTGGTCAAGCTGAGGTGACGGATGATGTAATCGGGACAGTGCTCTTCTCTGTTCAGCTTCACAACAAACCCCTCAAAGATCTCCACCTCCCTTTCAGGAGACGGCCAGTACTGGGCACACTTGTTCTACAGGGGAAAAAACAACACAGAAACAGGTAAATGCCAGTTAAATGTCATAGGAAAACATCTTCAGAGGACGAGCCGTCTTTTCCTGTTGTTCTGGTTTGAGCCGCGGGTGTAATGGAAAGGAAGCTCTGCTTTGCAAACCCGAGCAACATGCACACAAACGTGTTAAGCGTATAAACAGAAGAGTTTTATTGTTATTTGCTTACCCTGTTACTCTCCTCACAACGTGTTACCATGACGATGATAGAGGACTGTTGCTCCCAAACCATCCTCCAGAAATCCCCCACTGTCTCTTCCTTGGGACCTACCACACACACACGCACACGCGCACGCACGCACACGCACACACACACACACACACACACACACACACGCACACACACACGCACACACACACCACGTTGCAGAATAAAGACGCAAGGCCAACACAACACTACACGATTCAGTGTGTAAAGATAATCATCGGTAAAAACAGTCCTTAACCTTGAGCTGCGATGTACTTCTTAGACTCCTTGAAACCCTGTAACGAAAGACAATTTGGCACAGCACACAATAGGTACAAAATAAGTTAGTATCATTACTAATTGCTATGTATAGTAATCACTATATATTTACTATTTTAACCATGTAGGTAAATGATGAGATAACATGACTGTTAAAAGCGAACAAGTGTTCCTTACATCGATGAAGCTGGCGTTGATGTAGTCACAGCCAGTCTCTCCATTACCACTGGTCAGCTGGACACGGTTGTAGTCGTCTGATTGGACCGAGACATAAGGAAATAACTTCACTGATCTGAGAGGAGCAGTGTTCACATAGGATCAGGTGTTCTGCCTTGGGACAGCAGTGTTCATATAGGATAATGTGTTCTGCCTTGAGACAGCAGGGTTCATATAGGATCAGGGGTTTTGCCTTCAGACAGCAGGGTTCATATAGGATCAGGTGTTTTTGCCTTCAGACAGCAGGGTTCATATAGGATCAGGTGTTTTTCCTTCAGACAGCAGGGTTCACATAGGATCAGGTGTTTTGCCTTCAGACAGCAGGGTTCATATAGGATCAGGGGTTTTTTCCTTCAGACAGCAGGGTTCATATAGGATCAGGTGTTTTTCCTTCAGACAGCAGGGTTCATATAGGATCAGGGGTTTTGCCTTCAGACAGCAGTGTTCATATAGGATAATGTGTTCTGCCTTGGGACATCAGTGTTCATATAGGATAATGTGTTCTGCCTTGGGACAGCAGTGTTCATATAGGATAATGTGTTCTGCCTTGGGACAGCAGTGTTCATATAGGATAATGTGTTCTGCCTTGGGACAGCAGTGTTCATATAGGATAATGTGTTCTGCCTTGGGACAGCAGTGTTCATATAGGATAATGTGTTCTGCCTTGGGACAGCAGTGTTCACATAGGACCACTTACATGGGAGGATGTCTACGTAGCGGTTCTTGGGCTGGTTGCAGGACTTCTTGGCCTCTCTGACCGTGTTGCGGCTGAAGATCCTGGGGATGCTCTGTAGGGAGAGATGGGATCTGTGAGCTGAATGGTGGAATCACTGGAGCTGAGGTTAGGTGTCTGGGAAACATACAGTAAGTATCTGCCCTAGAAATAGACTCAACACGTCGCGAAAGAAACAGTAAATCCAGAGTAATTTACCATTTGATTTCTAACCTTTGTTTGTGTCTTTTCCTAAGTGTCTAAGACTGCTGATTGGCCAGGAGGTTGTGGGATTCTAACATTCACCTGAAACTCCTGAAGGAAAAGACGTCCCTCATCGGCGATTTTCCTCTTGTAGGCGTCCAGAAGCACCTCAGATCCGATTGGCTCCACGTTCAGCAGGTTCTCCTCATCACCTAGGAAACACCAATCATCATACAGGAACAGGAAGAGATTGTATCTTTTTGAAAGGTTTTCATGGAGAGAGTTCAAAGGGTAGAAGAGTCTATAGTCTTGCAACAGTCATAGGACATCTACTCATTAAATTGATGGAGTTCAGCAAGCGTGTGTCCCTATGCACTTAAAGTAGATGGCTCTGTTTAAGAGCGTCTCAATCTGATCAAATTGGAAGAAATATTCACTTACTTGGCTGAATCAGCTCAATCTGTTCATCATTGTTGCTGTGGAACAAACAGTAATATCAGAGGATAGCAGATCTACTGTACGGTTGAATACCATTCCTCTACTGTATAATCTACAGCACTAAATAGCCAAACTAGAATGGATCTAACAAAGCTACTACTTACACAGCTACCTCTTCAAATACAATCTGAAGGTAATCTGAAGCCTACTGTAGCATTTAGAGACTTCCTGTCCGACAGGGACTGACTAAATACTAACTTGGACTTCTTGCGCTGCAGGATGTAGATCTTGTAGAGAACGAAGAGGAGAGCCAGAGACGTCAGGATGATGAGGAACACAAGGAACCCAATCACAGCTTTGTCATTGTCTGAAAACAGATGTGAAGAGTGGTAAAGGGACATTTACTCAACAATGTAATAGCAACACTGAATGCTGTTTAGCCTACCATGAATGGAGGGAGGAGGAGGGATAAATGGCTACTTGTTCATACAGTTCATCAAAGTCATATTATTTTGTTAATTGGAGTCAGAGAAAGGTAATATTCATACAAAGTGTATCATTTTAATCAGCCTGACTTGAATATATTTATTGCAGGCTTCTGCATAAGATTCTGTACATGTAAAACTACTTACAGCGAGTAGTAATTTGTGTTTCTATTTGTTTACTCTCGTATTTCCCATTGAATGCAACGATCTGAAAAAATAAGACATTCATATATGATCCATGCACCACAATAGTTCCTGGTCCCCACAAACCCACTGGGTTAACAGGAATGCACAATAATCAAGCCAATACTCTCGTTAATGATCATCCTGACTATGTGAACACATTACCTGAGAGACATAATGGTGAAACACCATTTCTACATCTTCTGTTTAACTCATCTACATACAGTACATAGAGCATTTCATTCAGCAGTATCTAATGCCACGATATATTACAGCATAGTCAATACATTAGGTTTTACTGTATGAATGTTGAATAACGTACCTGAACTGTGTAGTCTGTTAAATAGCTGAGGTCCGCAAATGTAAAATTGCATTTTTTATGTTTTTGTTGTTTTGTCTCAGACCCAGTGATCGTTGCAATGTACCACTTCTCTTTTCCCTTCCACTGAACTGGCTTTAATTCCTCACATGTAATGGTAAAAGCATTGTTCTGAGTATAAGTCACACTCAGTTTTTTTCCCCCCACCTCATCAGGTACTGTCAAACACAAACATAGGCAACAGATTACATTATGGTCATCCTGTTCACAGATCCCAACAGATGTGAAGCAGTTATTTCATATAGGCCTGTTGTGAACTGCATTCTTCCACTTCATATTCTATGATAATTTACTACGGTTCAGAAACATTTTTACTCAGCACCCTTCACTTCAACATCTGCATCGTGTAAAGATTGCTGCAGTATGTTAAAAATCACCATATTGCTATATATTGTGAATGAAATGATATATGCAACGTATGTCACACTTACCTCCAGGTGCAGTTTGGATTGTCTCAGACACATTTGGGAATGTATCGTAGCTCATGTTTTTGTACCGTAGCTCAATTGAACAGATATAATTTGTGAACGGCTGCAATTTATTAAAATCATAATGTAATTCATCCGTTTTGTAACAAGCTGAAAAATGGATGAAAAAGGAGTCAAAGCTTGATCTGAAATTCTTATCAGTTAGTTGTTTGTTTTAAATATATATATAAATGATCTCATCTCCCACCTGAGGCAACTGCTTATTCTACAAGCTGCCACGGACATACAATTGTAAAGGCAACCACATCTTTAGGAAAACATACATACCTGTGCTTTCCATAGGGACTTATCATTAAAATAAGGTTAATTTGTTTGGTGGGTAAAATAATTACTTAAAATGTCTCTGAAAATTGTAGCTTACCTTTAACTTCAGTCTCAATTCTACAGGAAACGCAGAAGTGAAATAGCTGAGTATTTTGGGGGCAGTTAATGCTGTCATTGGTCCATTTAAGGCTTATGGAGGTGTTTGTGTTTGTAGACGTTTGGGTAATGTCCACTTCTACGGAGTGAAATATAAGAATAATATGATCATAGTGATACTGAAATAAATGCATGTTATGTCTTGTTATAGGCTATTTTCAGTATTCAAATGTTTAAGTCGAGGGAGAGTTTATCTTAAAAAATGTTTGTATAATAACTTACTACACTTGATTTCAACGTCAATGGACTTGGTATTGATGACTTTACTGTTGTGAGTAATCTTTCCACTACAGTTGTATTTCTGAAAGGGTTCCAAATCAGTCAAGTTGATAGACCCGCTGTTTCCTGGGACAAAAACAAGAATATTAGTGATTTCTTCTTTTGAAAAAATAAATTGTTATCATATGTAAATTCGTATGAAATGTGGAAACATTATTTTTACCTTCACAGGTGTAATGAATGTCCAGATCTTTAGGGCTACAGTTTTTTGGCTTGTTTTTCCATACTATTTCAACAGGGAGTACATTTTTGAATTCCAGATTGGGAGAATGTTTGACTGCAGAATACTCTGTTTCAAAATAGGAAAGATTTAATTATAGCCATGCACAAAAGAGTCAAATTAGTGATACTGGTTAACAAATTATGGTTTATCAGCAGCCGTGTAAAATGTGGCCACAGCCTTTGATATTTTACTTGATTAGGATCTCTTTTAGTCCTCATTTGGACTAATCTTATAAGAGTATACAGTGCATTTGGAAAGTGTTCAGACACCTTCCCTTTTCCACAAGTTGTTATGTTCCAGCATTATTCTCAAATGTATTAAATAAATACAAATCCTGACCAATCTACAAAACAATACCCCATAATGACAAAGCGAAAACAAGTTTTTTTAAATGTTTGCACATTAATTATAAGTATTCAGACCCTTTGCTATGAGACTCGAAATTGATCTCCGGTGCATCCTGTTTCCATTGATTATGCTTGAGATGTTTCTACAACTTTATTGGAGTCCACCTGTAGTACATTCAATTGATTGGACATGATTTGGCCTGGCTATATAAGGTCCCACAGTTGATAGTGCATGTCAGAGCAAAAACCAAGCCATGAGGTTGAAGGAATTGTCCTTAGAGCTCCGAGACAGGATTGTGTCAAGGCACTGGGGAAGGGTACTAAAACATTTCTGCAGCATTGAAGGTCCTCAAGAACACAGTGGCCTCCATCATTCTTAAATAGAAGAAGTTTGGAACCACCAAGATTCCTAGAGCTGACCGCCCGGGGGAGAAATACCTTGGTCAGAGAGGTGAACAAGAACCCGATGGTCACTATGCCAGAGTTCTAGAGTTCCTCTGTGGAGATGTGAGAACCTTCCAGAAGGACAACCGTCTCTGCAGGACTCCACCAATCAGGCCTTTATGGTAGAGTGGCCAGACGGAAGCCACTCCTCAGTGAAAGGCACATGACAGCCTGCTTGGAGTTTGCCAAAAGCCACCTAAAGGACTCTCAGACCATGAGAAACAAGATTCTCTGGTCTGATGAAACCAAGATTGAACTCTTTGGCCTGAATGACAAGCATCACGTCTGGAGGAAACATGGCACCATCCCTACGGTGAAGCATGGTGGTGGCAGCATCATGCTCTGGGGAGGTTTTTCAGCAGCAGGGACTGGGAGACTAGTCGGGATCGAGGGAAAGATTAATGGAGCAAAGTACAGATAGATCCTTGATGAAAACCTGCTCCAGAGCTCTCAGGACCTCAAACTGGGGCCGTTGTCCAACAGGACAACGACCCTGAGCACACAGCCAAGACAAAGCAGGAGTGGCTTCGGGACAAGTCTCTGAATGTCCTTGAGTTGCCCAGCCAGAGCCCGGACTTGAACACGATTGACCATCTATGGAAAGACCTGAAAATAGCTGTGCAGCGACACTCCCCATCCAACCTGACAAAGCTTGAGAGGATCTGCAGAGAAGAATGTGAGAAACTCCCCAAATAAAGGTGTGCCAAGCTTGTAGCGTCATGTACTGTACTTTCTGAATGCACTGTACACTGTTGGTCAGGATTGTTTAAATAAAGGATAGCAGGTCATAGTGAGTGAGAAATGTCCTTTGCTGTTGAGTAATTCCCGTTTAACCTTTTAAATACTTTTCTTTCTGAGTATTTATAGTAATCTCACCTGCTGTTATTGGTATAGTTTTGCTGATGTTGACACTGCAATCTCCAGGCACAGCTACATTGGTTGTGAAGTTTGTGCAGAAATGTTCATCTAAAAGCTGAAAACAGTTGTTTTTGTCCCAAATGATAACAGGACTGTTCCATTCAGCATCACTGATATCCCATTTCGTCACATAACACAAATATCCCGGCTTCGTGTTGGTGGAAAACTCTAGGTCATCTAAATCGTGCAAACATTTGTTAAAAGAAATATAGATTTTTAACAATTTTTCCAACATGTATTATTTTAGATAAGTATCATAGTCTACAGCTAGTTAACTACAAGTGATTTTACATAATAGTTATTATAAGTAAGTAATTTGTCATTGTATTGAGATTCAACCTAAAAAGATCCCTCCCTATATGTTACTACTAAACACAGTGACTGTTACATCCCACAATTTGTTTTCCTCCAAAGCATTATTTAGCCACAGGATTTAATAAGGATTATTAGTTCATATGTAATTCACAAATAATACCTTATTAAACAGTGTATGCTCAGTGCCTTTGACATACCCATTTTCTCAGTCCTCAGAGTGCTATTTCCTTGGAGTTCACATTCAGGCTGAATCTTTGTAAAAGTGTATTTCCTGCAAGGCTTCAATGATACCACAATAGTGGAGTTCACCGTTTGATGCTCAACAGTAATGTGTTTTCCTGATTCATCCTGGTACGATATGTTGTATGTGTCGGAGGTTGAGGCCTTTAAGTCAATCTGAAAGCCATAGGTGACAGGTGTGACCGTGTATGTACCTATAAGATTAAATGAAAAGATTGATCATTATTTATTAATTAATTTATTCAGGTGAACTATCCCTATCATGCACAGTCTTAGAATGCATCTCAAACCAAGGAATTGGAACTCACACTTTGGCGGTGTTGGTTTAGTCTGGCTGCCTGAAAGACGGAACAGACAGGTGAGAATCCACGAGGACAACGTTACATTACAACGTCACAACAATCCATTACAACATCACAACATTCCATTACAACATCACAACATTCCATTAAAGCATCACAACATTCCATTACAACATCACAACATTCCATTACAACATCACAACAGTAGGAGAAACATGATCTACTATCAATGGACACAACACAGCATCCCATGGAGGAGAGGCCAACCTGTGGGGATAGCTGTAGTGGAAGTCAGGGTGCTTGCAGGTGAGGTTTGGTTGTGGATGGGTGGAGTGTTTGTAGGCAAAGCCTGGGTTTGAGAGGTGTAGTTGCTTGTAGGCAAAGCCTGGGTTTGAGAGGTGGAGGTGTTTGTAGGAAAGGCTTGGGTTTGGTTGAGGGTGTTTGCAGGGTCAGATGTCTGGGTTTGGTTGAGGGTGCTTGCAGGGTCAGATGTCTGGGTTTGGTTGAGGGTGCTTGCAGGGTCAGATGTCTGGGTTTGGTTGAGGGTGCTTGCAGGGTAAGAAGTGCTTGTGCTCGAGTCGCCAGTTGCTATAAAATAGAGAACGACACACTTTTGATGTGAGACAGAAACAACACATTTTACAGCATTAACAGACGTTATAATGGAGGAGGTATACATTACCGTTGGAGAGGGTAGCTTGGCTTGATGCCTGAGTGATGATGTTTGAGGTGGGGGTAAGCAAACTGAGTGAAGGTGAGAGAGTGGTAGTGGTCGTCGTGGTGATGGTGGTGATGGTGGTGATGGTGGTGGTGTTTGGAAGTAAGGGGCCTGATACAAATCATCTCAGTTAGAGAGAGAAATCACAATAAATAACAAAATAAATGTAAAAAATGATGTGATCAGCTCCTGGTAATGGAGCTGATCAACAGATCCAGCATGACTCTATGAGAGATTCTGCTTTGCAGGTTTACCTGTGGAGTCGTTTGCATTCTTGGTGGATTGTGTGGGTGAAGGAGTGGAGATGTTGCTTTTGTCTGTGGATAAAAGTGACAGAGTGAGTGCTGCAAGTTTCTGTTGGGGAGAGTTGAGGCAGGAGAGAAGTGAGTGGATAGTTGGTTGGTTGGTTGGTTGACTGATGGAGGCTCAAAACTACAATGCTCTTGTTCTTATTCTGAACTTACCAAACCATGTTTCGTCCGTGACATAGACAGTGTGTTCAAAATCACCACAACTGACATTTTACAACTAACACTCTGACTTCACTTTAGAGAGAGAAATCAAACATATCACTGATGTAAACGGAGGTCGCCTACACCCGGACACTCCAGTGTAGTATTTACCTTGCTCATTTATGGGTGGAGGAGTGGTTGAGATGGATGCTGTCTGAGAGTTTAAAGGTGTGATGGGAATGCTTGGGGGTTTGTTGGTGATGGCTACTGTTCCTGGTGGGGGTATTGTTGTTGTGGAGCCTTGGATGAGAGAGTGAGAGTGAGAGTGAGAGGCTGAGATGAAGATTTTACCCCATAGAGCTAAATGTAGAAGCATAGGATCTCTATGGGGTTGACCAACTTTGGAGCTGGACACCTTGTTGCTGCCTCTGAGCATTAATGTGAATAGCATCTGCAATCATGCAACGGTCACCTTCAGATGTGGACAAATCATGACTGATTCTGGGGGATAAAGACATGAATTAGAGAATAATTTTAAGACCAACTGACCTTCCGAAGTTTTATCCCCGTCACCTATAAAATGAAGAGAAGAGAATTATGGTTTTGTCATTGTCACTTTTACATTCACACATTTATATCATCATCAAGGTCTTATGGCCAACATTACTATCTAACATCACATCAATCTGAAAACGTATTTATCTGAAATGAACTGCTATAAACATCGACCAACATTGTATTTGGTCAGATTTATCAAGCACATAACTTCCTCCAAGGCTTTACCCTGTATATCACAGGAGGCTGCTGAGCAGAGAACGGCTAGAAAATGGAATGGAAGCTCTGTGTTTGATGAATTGCTGCTGCTCCAGTTTCAACTGTTCTGCCTTATTATTATTCGACCATGCTGGTCATTTATGAACATTTGAACATCTTGGCCATGTTCTGTTATAATCTCCACCCGGCACAGCCAGAAGAGGACTGGCCACCCCACATAGCCTGGTTCCTCTCTAGGTTTCTTCCTAGGTTTTGGCCTTTCTAGGGAGTTTTTCCTAGCCACCGTGCTTCTACACCTGCATTGCTTGCTGTTTGGGGTTTTAGGCTTGGTTTCTGTACAGCACTTTGAGATATCAGCTGATGTACGAAGGGCTATATAAATACATTTGATTTGATTTGATGAATTCGATACCATTCCGTTCCAACCGTTACTATGAATCCGTCCTCCCCAGTTAAGGTGGCACCAGCCTCCTGTGGTGTATATATTGACTTCCTTACTGCTCGTAGCTAGCCGGGGAGGAAAGGGAGTTGTTAGCAGTGGTGGTTTGTGTGTGAGTGTGAGTGTGGCATAACCTGGTAGCCATGGTAACTCGGAGCAGAGCGAACACTCTATTTCAGCATCCGACCACAGTTTCCTGCTTCTCATCAAGCCCAGAGATGAGAACCCAATCCCCTTTCTGTTCTACGAACAGCAATCGTTCATCTTCAGTTTTGTCCCAACTGCAGATGTACAGTATGATGTTTGACTATAATGCACACAGGTGTGAACGCACCAAGGCTCTTGACCATTTTAAATATATATATATATATATATATATATATATATATTTGTTTTATTTATTTTAATTGTATTTTTTACATCACATGAGATAGGTATGGAATGTTCCAGACCCAATTACACCTTTAAGGTCTGGTCTACTTTAGATGATTTGTGCTGTTAACATTGTGCTGGATTTCCTGTAACCCAAACCCTGAGCTTCTAAGGCAAAATGCAAAAAGCAGCGACTTAAAATGTTTACTTCCTTATTTCAATACAATTAGGTTGTCACAATGTTTCAGCATACACTTGCTTTGGTTTGACCCGCTAGTATTTTCCTTCATAGGACTCATACAAAACGACACAAAAATGAAACAGAAAGAATGCTCTTAGAGCTATAGAAGTATTCAACCCAAAATAAACTGCTATAACACTGTGTTTCTCTTCCATTTGAACAGAGACATACAACAGAAACGAGAATGTGACAGAGGCTGCTTGAACAATAATTAGACTTCAGGAAGTGTTTTTTTTTGTTGTTTTTGCTCAACTCTGGTTTCTGTGTTTTAGTGTTTCCAAGGGAGACGCACCCTGCACTGCATTTTACTGGTCTGCCCACCCAATGAAAACCTGGTCAGATGCTGCTGTTGTGACTGGCTGGGGATTCTTTTTGTTACTTTTTCACACTACTACACCTCTTCAGGATTGAAAGGTGTTACTCTCAGTTTGTGAATATGTAACTGAGGTAGTGGGTGAACCACCAGTAAGTCTGCTATCAAAGTTTGATTGCAGAAGTGAAATGTCTTCACACATCCAGTGTAGGTTGTTTGCAGTTGCGTTTGAGACAACAAAAAAATCGACCATCAAGAGGAAGCTACGCCTTTACTTATTAATGGAGAGCTGGTTGCTATGTACTTTGCATAGAGGCTTGTAGGGGTTCTGGTGGCTCGTTCTCATTAATGGCAAGATGGCCAAGTTGGGGTGTGATAACGTGATAAAGATGGCCAAGGTGGGGTGTGATAACGTGATAAAGATGGCCAAGGCGAGATGTGACGAAGGCTATCTACCCCAATCTCTCTCTCAAAATCTACATTTAATCCATTTTAAATTCAGGCTGAAACACCACTAAATGTTGAAAAAATCAAATGATGTGAAACTTTCTTCAGGAAATATTCTCAGCCCTGTATATAAAAAAATATATAAATATATATACAGTGACTTCAGAAAGTTTTCACACCCCTTGATTTGTTCCACATTTTATTGTGTTACAGCCTGAATTTAAAAATAATTAAATTGAGATTGAGAGTCAGTGGTCTACACACAATACCCCATAATGTCAAAGTGGAATATATCATTTTTGTTTTACAAATTAATAAAAAATGAAACATTTAAAATGTCTTTACTGAATGAGTATTCAACCACTTTGTTATGGCAAGCCTAAATATATTCAGGAGTTAACATGTGTTAAACAAATCACATAATAAGTTGCATGGACTGGCCTCCCGGGTGGCGCAGTGGTTAAGGGCGCTGTACTGCAGCATCAGAGTCCCTGGGTTCGCGCCCAGGCTCTCTCGTAACCGGCCGCGACCGAGAGGTCCGTGGGGCGACGCACAATTGGCCTAGCGTCATCCGGGTTAGGGAGGGATTGGTCGGTAGGGATCTCCTTGTCTCATCGCGACTCCTGTGGCGGGCCGGGCGCAGTGCGCGCTAGCCAAGGTTGCCAGGTGCACGGTGCTCCGACACATTGGTGCGGTTGGATGCGCGCTGTGTTAAGAAGCAGTACGGCTAGTTGGGTTGTGTATCGGAGGACGCATGACATTCAGCCTTCGTCTCTCCCGAGCCCGTACGGGAGTTGTGAGACAAGATAGTAGCTACTACAAACAACAATTGGATACCACGAAATTGGGGAGAAAAAAGGGGGTAAAAAAAAATAAAAATTGAATGGACTGTACAATAATAGTGTTCGTTTAACATGACTTTTAAATGACTTCCTCATCTCTGTACCCCACCCATACAATGTCTCGCAAAGAAGGGCACCTAAATGCATTTTTAAAAAGCAGATATTGAATATCCCTTTGAGCATGGTGAAGTTATGAATTACACATTGGATGGTGTATCAATACACCCATTTACAAACAAATATAGTTGCCAGAGAGGAAGGAAACCGCTCAGGGATTTCACCATGAGGCCAATGTTGTCTTTGAAAAAGTTAGAGTTTAATGATGTGATGGGAGAAAACTGAGGATGGATCAACAACATTGTAGTTACTCCACAATACTCACTCACCTTAATAATGACAGAGTGAAAAGACGGAAGCCTATACAGAATACAAATATTCCAAAACAATACAACAAACACATCCTGTTTGCAATAAGGCACTAAAATAAAACTGCCAAAATGTGACAAAGAAATTTACTTTATGTCCTGAATAAAAAGTGTTATGTTTGGGGCAAATCCAATACAACACATCACTGAGTATGATCATGTTAAATGCTATTATTGCAGAGTGATTCCATGCAACTTATTAAGCAAATGTTTACTCCTGAACTTATTTAGGCTTGCCACAACAAATGGGTTGACTACTTTTTGACTGAGGACATTTCTGCATTTAATTTTTTATTAATTTGTAAAAATGTCAAAAAACACAATTCCACATTATGGGGTATTGTGTGTGAATACTTTCTGAAGGCACTATATACATATATATATATATATATAGTCATATATACTAGTCATATATATATATATATATATATATATATATATATATATATATATATATATATATATATATATATATGCATATATAGTATATATATATATAGTCATATATAGTCATATATACTAGTCATATATATATGTACAGTGCATTTGGAAAGTATTCAGACCCCTTACTTTTTCCACATTTTCTTACGTTGCTTTATTTCCTCATCAATCTACACAAAATATCCCATAATGACAAAGCAAAAACTGGTTTTTGGTAAGGTTTGAAAATGTATAAAAAAATAAAATAAACAGAAAATAAACAGACATACTTTATTTACATCAGTATTCAGACCCTTTGATATGAGACTCCAAATTGAGCTCAGGCACATCCTGTTTCTATTGATCATGCTTTAGATGTTTCTACAACTTGATTGGACATGTCCAATTGATTGGACATGATTTGGGAAGGCACACACCTGTCTATATAAGGTCCCACAGTTGACAGTGCATGTCAGAGCAAAAACCAAGCCATGAGGTTGAAGGAATTGTCCGTAGAGCTCTGAGACAGGATTGTGTCAAGGCACAGATCTGGGGGAGGGTACTAAAAAATGTCTGCATCGTTGAAGGTCCCCAAGAGCACAGTGGCCTCCATCATTCTTAAATGGAAGAAGTTTGGAACCACCAAGACTCTTCCTAGAGCTGGCCACCCGGCTAAACTGAGCAATCGGGGGAGAAGGGCCTTGGTCAGGAAGGTGACCAAGAACCTGATGGTCACTATGACAGAGCTCCAGAGTTCCTATGTGGAGATGGGAGAAAATTCCAGAAGGACAACCATCCCTGCAGCACTCCACCAATCAGGCCATTATGGTAGGGACATGGCAGCCAAATGGAGTTTGCCAAAAGGCACCTAAAGCACTCTCAGATCACGAGAAACAAGATTCTCTGAACTGATGAAACCAATATTGAAGTGAATGCCAAACGTCACTTCTGGAGGAAACCTGGCACCATCCCTATGGTGAAGTATGGTGGTGGCAGCATCTTGCTGTAGGGATGTTTTTCAGCGGCAGAGACCGGGAGACTAGTCAGGATTGAGGGAAAGATGAACAGAGCAAAGAACATAGATCCTTGATGAAAACCAGCTCCAGAGCGCTCAGGGCCTCAGACTGGGGCGAAGGTTCACCTTCCAACAGGACAACAACCCTAGGAACACAGCCAATACAACGCAGGAGTGGCTTCGGGACAAGTCTTTGAATGTCCTTGAGTAGCTCAGCCCGAGCCTGGTCTTGAACCCTGAGCAGCAACGCTCTCCATCCAACCTGACAGAGCTTGAGAGGATCTGCAGAGAAGAATGGGAGAAACTCCCCAAATAAAGGTGTGCCAAGCTTGTAGCGTCATTCCCAAGAAGACTTGATGCTGTAATGGCTGCCGAAGGTGCTTCAACAAAGTACTGAGTAAAGGGTCTTGAATACTTATGTAAATTTGACATTTTATTTTTTATACATGTGCAAACATAAAAAAAACTGTTTTTACTTGTCATTATGGGGTATTAATATACAGTGCCTTGCGAAAGTATTCGGCCCCCTTGAACTTTGCGACCTTTTGCCACATTTCAGGCTTCAAACATAAAGATATAAAACTGTATTTTTTTGTGAAGAATCAACAACAAGTGGGACACAATCATGAAGTGGAACAACATTTATTGGATATTTCAAACTTTTTTAACAAATCAAAAACTGAAAAATTGGGCGTTCAAAATTATTCAGCCCCTTTATTCAGCCCCTTTACTTTCAGTGCAGCAAACTCTCTTCAGAAGTTCAGTTAGGATCTCTGAATGATCCAATGTTGACCTAAATGACTAATGATGATAAGTACAATCCACCTGTGTGTAATCAAGTCTCCGTATCAATGCATCTGCACTGTGATAGTCTCAGAGGTCCGTTAAAAGCGCAGAGAGCATCATGAAGAACAAGGAACACACCAGGCAGGTCCGAGATACTGTTGTGAAGAAGTTTAAAGCCGGATTTGGATACAAAAAGATTTCCCAAGCTTTAAACATCCCAAGGAGCACTGTGCAAGCGATAATATTGAAATGGAAGGAGTATCAGACCACTGCAGATCTACCAAGACCTGGCCGTCCCTCTAAACTTTCAGCTCATACAAGGAGAAGACTGATCAGAGATGCAGCCAAGAGGCCCATGATCACTCTGGATGAACTGCAGAGATCTACAACTGAGGTGGGAGACTCTGTCCATAGGACAACAATCAGTCGTATATTGCACAAATCTGGCCTTTATGGAAGAGTGGCAAGAAGAAAGCCATTTCTTAAAGATATCCATAAAAAGTGTTGTTTAAAGTTTGCCACAAGCCACCTGGGAGACACACCAAACATGTGGAAGAAGGTGCTCTGGTCAGATGAAACCAAAATTGAACTTTTTGGCAACAATGCAAAACGTTATGTTTGGCGTAAAAGCAACACAGCTGAACACACCATCCCCAATGTCAAACATGGTGGTGGCAGCATCATGGTTTGGGCCTGCTTTTCTTCAGCAGGGACAGGGAAGATGGTTAAAATTGATGGGAAGATGGATGGAGGCAAATACAGGACCATTCTGGAAGAAAACCTGATGGAGTCTGCAAAAGACCTGAGACTGGGACGGAGATTTGTCTTCCAACAAGACAATGATCCAAAACATAAAGCAAAATCTACAATGGAATGGTTCAAAAATAAACATATCCAGGTGTTAGAATGGCCAAGTCAAAGTCCAGACCTGAATCCAATCGAGAATCTGTGGAAAGAACTGAAAACTGCTGTTCACAAATGCTCTCCATCCAACCTCACTGAGCTCGAGCTGTTTTGCAAGGAGGAATGGGAAAAAATGTCAGTCTCTCGATGTGCAAAACTGATAGAGACATACCCCAAGCGACTTACATCTGTAATCGCAGCAAAAGGTGGCGCTACAAAGTATTAACTTAAGGGGGCTGAATAATTTTGCACGCCCAATTTCTCAGTTTTTGATTTGTTAAAAAAGTTTGAAATATCCAATAAATGTCGTTCCACTTCACGATTGTGTCCCACTTGTTGTTGATTCTTCACAAAAAAATACAGTTTTATATCTTTATGTTTGAAGCCTGAAATGTGGCAAAAGGTCGCAAAGTTCAAGGGGGCCGAATACTTTCGCAAGGCACTGTAGATTAATGAGAATAAAAAATCAAATAAAAATTTAGAATAAGGCTGTAACGTAACAAAATGTGGAGAAAGTCAAGGGATCTGAATACTTTACAAATGCACTGTATGCTTCAGAACCCAAAAGTTGCTCGTCTTGATTGTTGACCAATGACTAGTCACCGGCATTGGCGCGCAAAGGTGAATGCGCATATCCTGATTAGTGACTAGAAATAACTTGTTTCATTTCCTCCAGATTTTCCTGGCAAACAGACTTGGCCTATGTTAATCATCCATCAGAAATACAGTTTATCAATCTACTACAGACTCATCTCTGCTAGAACATGGAACGTACTGTATAGATGGAAAGCCTGATGTATTGATTTGAACTTTTAGTTTTTTGTTTAATATTCACATTAATTTGCAATCTTCTGGTTTTAAAGAGCAACTATTTCAGTTTATCATTGAAGTCAAAGACAATTTTTTTCCCTTGGAGTTAAAACAAGACTATGGCTTTAAATGTGATATTGTACCTTGACTTTAAATGTGATATTGTACCTTGACTTTTTTTTATTAAAACAGTATGTGATTGTATATTTTATTTTGCGATTTGATTGATCGTTGTCATATTTCAGATGAGCCAAGTTAAGTGACTCACAAGTTTTGTACCATTATTTTTGGGGCGTTGAGGGTCAAAATGTCAGCAAGACCACTGGGATACATGATAATGGCAACAAATGGAGTTGGTTTGGATATAATAATTGATATAGTAATGGATATAGTAATGGATATAATAATGGATATAGTAATGGATAAAGTAATGGATATAGTAATAGATATAGTAATGGATAAAGTAATGGATTTAATAATTGATGTATTAATGTATATAATAATGGATATAATAATTGATATGGTAATGGATATAGTAATGGATCAATTTTTCTTGTTTTCATACAACATTTCATACATTTTTTCTTGTTTTCATACATCCATGGTAATGGATGTATTATTGGATATAGTAATAGATATAGTAATGGATAAAGTATTGAATATGATAATTGATATAGTAATGGATATAGTAATGGATATAATAATTGATATAGTAATGGATATAATAATTGATATAGTAATGGATATAGTAATGGATATAATAATTGATATAGTAATGGATATAGTAATGGATATAGTAATGGATATAATAATGGATATAGTAATGGATGTAATAATGGATGTAGTAATGGATATAGTAATGGATAAAGTAATGGATATAATAATGGATATAGTAATGGATATAGTAATGGATATAATAATGGATATAGTAATTTATATAGTAATGGATACAGTAATGGATTTAGTAATGGATATAATAATTGATATTGTAATGGATATAGTAATGGATATAATAATGGATATAGTAATGGATATAATAATTGATATGGTAATGGATATAACAATGGATATAGTAATGGATATAATAATGGATATAATAATTGATATGGTAATGGATGTAGTAATGGATATAATAATGGATATAATAATGGATATAGTAATGGATATAGTAATGGATATAGTAATAGATATAGTAATGGATATAATAATGGATATAATAATGGATATAGTAATGGATATAATAATTGATATGGTAATGGATATAACAATGGATATAGTAATGGATATAATAATGGATATAATAATTGATACGGTAATGGATGTAGTAATGGATATAATAATGGATATAATAATGGATATAATAATTGATATGTAATGGCTGTAGTAATGGATATAATAGTAATGGATACATTTTTCTTGTTTTTGCATTACACTACACCCCCCCCCCCCCCCCCCCCCAAAAAAAGGTATATGCACAGCCTTGCTCTCTCTCTGTCTCTCTATAATTTACATTTACAGATAAGATGTTGTTCTGCTAAGCCTCATCCCCCTCTTCACCACATCCCCCTCTCCTTCCTGAAACGCTGTTTTAATCATACAGCTCTATGAACATTTCAACACCGCTTCTTCATTTCAAAGGCTTCTGCTTTTCTCTCGTCATTTTCTTAAGTTTCATCTCAGCCACCGCCGGGACACGCTTATTAGGCAGGAAGAGGCCATCGCCTATTGCGGAAGATTGACGAGGGTGAAATTTTCTGAGCTGTACTGATCAAGATGTACCTCCAACAACAATACATAAAACCTCACGTAATTCTGCCCCAAAACAATGACAGCTTTTTAGGTGGGCGTTGATGCCCTCCTGTGATAAGCAGTATCCACTTTGTCAAAGGTAGGGGCACAAAATATTTTGCTTGTCCACTGCCAGCGCGCTCCCACCACTCCCAGCGCGCCTCTCCAGGATGCTGTTGGAGAGATGCATCGCTGCAGAACTCCACCAACGTTCCGTCAAAAAAATTCTCTAACATAAATCATGTAGCAGACATTGACATCTACATATGCGGAAGAAAGAGTATGTGGCCTTTTCTGTAGCCTACAGGCTGGAGATAAAAATGGATGACAATGTAATGAGACAGACACGTTTTACATCAGGTTTCTCCAGATCAAATAGCCTAAAGTAAAGTACCCAATCAAATAAAAAATGTCATGTTAACAAACAACATATCCTAAAACCAAGACAGGTTAAAGTAAAATGGACAATATAGAATGGACAATCACAAGTTTCACCTCATTGTCATGATCAGTGGTTTCAAGTTTGTATCCTAAACATTTTTGACAATCTGAAAATAGCGAAAAAGAAAATACCTCTGCATTTCCCGCTGTGTAAACACATTGCAAATAGGCTCACGATAACCCCAGATAACGTTGGGTTGCTGATATTCATAGATTAAATAGCCAAATTGATTAGTTACAGGAATCAGGATTAATAAAGCCAACTCAACGGCCTGTTTTACAAAATTGTGGGCCTACCACATGGATGGGCATTCATAAAATCCCATCGTGGCCGACACGGTAGGCTACACCCCACTAAGCACGAGCCCTCTTTTTTTCTTATTTTTTTGTGCTTTAAAAACGGTAGGCTTACCACATAGATGGGCATTCATAAAATTGAATTTCAGGCAATACTGTAGGCTACACCTCAGTAAGCATGGGCCGACGCCTTTTGGAATTCTTTTTTTGGACCGGCCTGACTTCCACGTCCACGGACATTGATTTAGATTGGTCCACAGACCAAATCTAAATCAATAATGTTTGGTTCACATTTTGTACGGTCTGGACTAGTCTTGATTTGTCCCAAATAAATCAAGGCTATAAATGACATATTTTCAACGTTCATTCGGAATCAAAGCTGAGCCTGATTTCAACATCTGGAAAATACATATTTTCAACTGTCATTCAGAACCCAAATTAACCTGATTTCAACATCTTGAAAATATGTTTTTTTCAACATCCTGGAAAATATTTATTATAAACGTATGGAAAACACATCTTTTCACCTTTCATTCAGAACCTAAATTCAGCATCTGGAAAATATACATTTTAAATATATATTTTATTTTAATGTTGCTTACTGGGACTATTCTAGTTTTGCCGGTGCATTTTTTGGTCTCGCCTAGTGTGGCAGAACGGCAAGGACCGGCCCTGACCTCAGCTATAGCTTTACCAGGAAGTGCAGACAGGCCGCTCAAAATGGAACACGGAAGTGGTTGAGCTGTGATCTGTCTAAAAAGAACCCCACATCTGAACTCTGTGTGTCTTACTGCAGTTGGTAGAAGTACATTCTACATTCAGAACATTAACATGTATTGGAGATTCACGCTAAATATACACAAACAAGGGTGCACTTTTGCACACAGAGCAAGAGGTTTTGAATGTAGCATTGTTGCACAGTGAAAGGCAGGTATTAGCTTCAGAGTATTACTTAGATGTTAAGTCCCTGATCTAGATAGATATCCAATCACTGAATGCATTTTAGTGTATCAAGTTAAGAGTAAAAACTTGACTAATCACTAATCAGGTGTGTCCTTTCTCTGAGGGAAACATGAGGGGACCAACTCAGCAGACTCCTCTTTAAAAGCTAGTCCTCCAGGTGACGCCACCCAGACAGTTTTTAGAAGGACTTGACAATCTCAGAGTTACTCTATTCCAACTCACTTTTAATAGTTAAACCTAACAAAGTTATTTGAATGGTCTGAAAAATAAGTACACCATATCCTGCTTGAACCACAGCCCTTTATCCCTCTCTCAAACATGATTGATCCATTGTTAACATTAGAAATTCCTGAAGAAAAATGCCTCAAGTAAATTAGATTTGATCAACCTTATTAAATGCACCTCTTACACTCCTTGAGTGATCGCATCGGGCTACATTTTCTTAAACAATTCGATGTACTTTATTGGTGAATTTAGGCCCCACAGCCCTGTCACCATTAAAGGGATAACAGCCCTCCCATCAGCCCCATCCCATGGGTATCATACTGTACTTACATATGGCCAGCTCTATGAGCCCAGTACACAGCAGCAGGATCTTCAGTCCATAGAGACCTGCCATGTCCAGGAGCGACGATCACACTACCCAGAGACCATACGTCCTAAAGGTAACGCCAAAAGAAACTCTTACAAATTATCCGTCTTATTCTCAACAACAAAAAAACAAAAAAAAACGTTGAAATTGTGTGTATTTGTCTTTACGTATGTCTTCCCTCCAGTCTTATCAGCGGACACAGCTTCCTGAATGTGTTCCCCTAACCCTAAACCTCGCCTCTGGTCCCTCAGCGCTACGCGACAAGTGATGTCACAGCTAGCTGAGACTCTGTACTTTACCTTATTTTACAGGAAGTCCCATTTCATCTACGCCACACATCTCCTTCCCTCCACTTCTGATCTTTCCTCTGAGATGCACAACATCAGATACATACAAAATATATATGTTTGTTTAGTGTAGGCTGGCTTTAAGTGTGTTTAGACATTTAACTAATCTTCAGAGAAAGAGAGGGCATGGTCTCACAGTGAGGCATGGCTGATTTGTCCGTAAAAGTGTTAAACAAAAGGCTTTTTGAACTCACAAACAAGGATTACTTCCATATAACAGAGTTATAAGTGTTGAATAATATAGTTTGTCCTGTGTGGTTCAGTTGGTCTAGCGTGGTGCTTGCGATGCCAAGAGTCGTGGGTTCGATTCCCACCGGGGCCACACATACAAAATGTATGCACACATGACTGTAAGTTGCTTTGGATACAAGTGTCTGCCAAATGGTATATTAGTTTGTTCTGTGTGTTTTCACACAAAAGCAATTATTACTGATACATTATGTTTTTTACATTTCAACTCTGTTGGCCTGTTGTACATCTTCTGACAAGTGCTCTACTCTTTTGAAGTGACAGTCATCTTTGCTGAAAGTGTGGGGACTTTGGGGCCTGTGACACACCATGAAACCTGTAGTGGTTTCAGCATTTCGTCTCTTCATCTGACTCCTCCCCACTAGTTGAGAAGAAGAAGAGTATGCTCACATACTAGGCCTACATCGCTACTTCCTGTACTGGTCCCCCCCCCGCCGCCTCTCTCTCTCTCTCTCTCTCTCTCTCTCTCTCTCTCTCTCTCTCTCTCTCTCTCTCTTTCATATCACCGGGGACTACCTGCCCTCCGGGACACCTACGGCACGTGATGTCACAGGAAGGCCAAAAAGATAATCAAGGACAACAACCACCCAAGCCACTGCCTGTTCCTCCCACTACCATCCAGAAGGCGAGGTCAGTACAGGTGCATCAGAGCTGAGACCGAGAGACTGAAAAACAGCTTCTATCTCAAGGCCATCAGACTGTTAATCAGCCATCACTAACACAGAGAGGCTGCTGCCAACATATAGACTCAAATCATTGGCCACTTTAATAAATGAATTACTAGTCACTTTAAATAATGCCACTTTAATACTGTTTACATATCTTACATTACTCATCTCATATGAAAATATTGTATTTTATACCATCTATTGTTTCTTGCCTGTACATATTCTAATTCCATCCCTTTATATTTCAAATCAAATCAAATCAATTTGTATTAGTCACATGCGCCAAATACAACAGGTACAACCTTACAGTGAAATGCTTACTTACGAGTCCCTAACCAACAATGCAGTTTTAAAAATTCTGGATAAGAATAAGAAAAAAAGTAACAAGTAATTAAAGAGCAGCAGTAAAATAACAATAGCGAGACTATATACAGGGTGGTACCGGTACTGAGTCAATGTGCGGGGGCACCGGATAGTTGAGGTAATATGTACATGTAGAGTTATTTAAAGTGGCTATGCATAGATGATAACAACAGAGAGTAGCAGCGGTGTAAAAGGGGGGGCAATGCAAATAGTCTGCGTAGCCATTTGATTAGATGTTCAGGAGTCTTATGGCTTGGGGGTAAAAGCTGTTTAGAAGCCTCTTGGACCTAGACTTGGCGCTCCGGTACCGCTTGCCGAGCGGTAGCAGAAGGAACAGTCTATGACTACGGTGGCTGGAGTCGTCGACAATTTTTAGGGCCGTCCTCTGACATCGCCTGGTATAGAGGTCCTGGATGGCAGGAAGCTTGGACCCAGTAATGTACTGGGCCGTACGCACTACCCTCTGTAGAGCCTTGCAGTCGGAGGCAGAGCAGTTGCCATACCAGACAGCTCTCGATGGTGCAGCTGTAGAAACTTTTGAGGATCTGAGGACCCATGCCAAATCTTTTCAGTCTCCTGAGGGGGAATAGATTTTAGACTTCACGACTGTCTTGGCGTGCTTGGACTATGGTGGTTTGTTGGTGATGTGGACAACAAGGAAGTTGAAGCTCTCAACCTGCTCCACTGCATTCGGCAAACTTAATGATGGTGTTTGAGTCGTGCCTGGCTGTGCAGTCATGAGTGAACAGGGAGTACAGGAGGGGACTGAGCACGCGCCCCTGAGGGGCCCCTGTGTTGAGGATCAACGTGGCGGGTGTGTTGTTACCTACTCTTACCACCTGGGAGCGGCCCGTCAGGATGTCCAGGATCCAGTTGCAGAGGGAGGTGTTTAATCCCAGTGTCCTTAGCTTATTGATGAGTTTTGAGGGCACTATAGTGTTGAACGCTGAGCTGTAGTCAATGAATAGCATTCTTACGTAGGTGTTCCTTTTGTCCAGGTGGGAAAAGGCAGTGTGGAGTGCAATAGAGATTGCATCATCTGTGGATCTGGTGGGGCAGTATGCAAATTGGAGTGGGTCTAGGGTTTCTGGGATAATGGTGTTGATGTGAGCCATTACCAGCCTTTCAAAGCACTTCATGGCTACAGACGTGAGTGCTACGGGTTGGTAGTCATTTAGGCAGGTTACCTCAGTGTTCTTGGGCACAGGCACTATGGTGGTCTGCTTAAACATGTTGGTATTACAGACTCGGACAGGGAGAGGTTGAACATTTCAGTGAAGACACTTGCCAGTTGGTCAGTGCATGCTCGCAGTACATGTCCTGGTAATCCGTCTGGCCCTGCGGCCTTGTGAATGTTGACCTAAAGTCTTACTCACATTGGCTGCGGAGAGCGTGATCACACAGTCTTCCAGAACAGCTGGTGCTCTCATGCATGTTTCAGTGTTATTTGCCTCGAAGCGAGCATAGATGTAGTTTAGCTCGTCTGATAGGCTCGTGTCACTGGGCAGCTCTTGGCTGTGCTTCCCTTTTTAGTCTGTAATTGTTTGCAAGACTTGCCACATCCGATGAGCGTCAGAGCCGGTGTAGTACGATTCGATCTTAGTCCTGTATTAACGCATTGCTTATTTGATGGTTCGCCGGAGGGCATAGCGGTATTTCTTATAAGCTTCCGGGTTAGAGTCCCGCTCCTTGAAAGCGTCAACTCTATCCTTTACCTCAGTGAGTATGTTGCCATGGCTTCTGGTTGGGGAATGTACGTACGGTCACTGTGAGGACATCATCATCGATGCACTTATTGATGAAGCCAATGACTGATGTGGTGTACTCCTCAATGCCATCGGGGGAATCCCGGAACATATTCCAGTCTGTGATAGCAAAACAGTCCTGTAGCTTAGCTTCTGTTTCATCTGACCACTTTTTTTATTGATCTAGTGCTTCCTGCTTTCATTTTTGCCTGTAAGCAGGAATCAGGAGGATAGAATTATGGTCAGATTTACCAAATGGAGGGCGAGGGAGAGCTTTGTATGCGTCTCTGTGTGGGGAGTAAAGGTGGTCCAGAGTTTTTTTTATCCCTCTGGTTGCACATTTAATATGCTGATAGAAATTTGGTAAAATGGATTTAAGTTTCCCTGCGTTAAAGTCCCCACCTACTAGGAGCGCCGCCTCTGGGTGAGTGTTTTCTTGTTTGCTTATGGCGGAATACAGCTCATTCAATGCTGTCTTAGTGCCAGCCTCTGACTGTGGTGGTATGTAAACGTCTACGATAAATACAGAAGAAAACTCTCTAGGTAGATAGTGTGGTCTACAGCTTATCTTGAGATACTCTACCTCAGGCGAGCAAAACCTTGAGACTTCCTTAGATGTCGTGCACCAGCTGTTATTTGCAAAAATAGATAGTCCGCCGCCCCTTGTCTTACCAGACGCCACTGTTCTATCCTGTTCTGTTTTGTGCCTCGGATACAGCGTATAACCAGCCAGCTGTATGTTGATATTGTCGTCATTCAGCCACAACTCCGTGAAGCATAAGATATTACAGTTTTGAATATCCAGTTGGTAGTTTAATCTTCCGCGTAGGTCATCTATTTTATTTTCCAAAGATTGCACGTTTGCTAGCAGAATGGAAGGAAGTGGGCATTTATTTGATTGCCTACGAATTCTCAGAAGACAGCCCGCCCTCCGGACCCTTTTTCTAAGCCTCCTCTTCACGCAAATCACGGGGATCGGGGCCTGTTCCCGAGAAAGTAGTATATCGTTTGTGTCGGGCTCGTCAGACTCGTTAAAGAAAAATAAGGATTATGCCAGTCCGTGGTGAGTAATCGCAGTCCTGATGTCCAGAAGTTATTTTCGGTCATAAGAGACGATAGCGGCAACATTATGTACAAAATAAGTTTAAAAAATAAGTTACACACAACGCAAAAAAAAACAATCGGTTGGGGACACGTAAAATGTCTTCCTTCTTCTCTGGAGCCATTTTGTGTTTATTAGGTAGTTGTTGTGGAATTGTTAGATTACTCGTTAGATTTTACTGCACTGTCAGAACTAGAAGCTCAAGCATTTCACTACACTTGCATTAATATCTGCTAACCATGTGTATGTGACTAATACAAATTGATTTGATTTGATATAGTGTATCTATGAGCTGAGGGAGGGGCTATTACTAGCAGAGTGATATGCTCCAGAGGAAAAAAAGCTTGACATAATGTGTCACCCACCACTCTCTACACACTTCCCTGATCTCTTAACATCTCTTCTCTATCTTGTTCAGTTTTCATTCGTCCTCACAGGAGATGTATCTCAATAGTCCAAAGTGGCTTCCTCTACAACTTCTCATCTCCAGTTCATCTGCACTCTTTTGAAATATCCGGATAGATGAGAGCTATATGGTGGGACGTAACATGGTGAATGTCTACCAGCAATTAAACTATCCATTTATTTTTTACATCAGTGCAGATGAAGGAAAGGAGACAAGGGGAAGAAGCCACTTTAGACTATCGAGACGCAGCCCGGGCCTCAGTTCCTCTGTTCTGAGACAGCTGTGGCCACAGGGAGGTGAGAATATAAAATGGAACGTTGGTGATGCGCCTCTACAGCACGCAAAGCTCTCGCTGCTGTTTGCATGGCGCACCATCACTTTGTATGTGGGTTACCCACGTAGGGCTTCAGACTTTAGTCAGAGACATACTGTAGGCTGCTAGCACCAGACATGTTCATCTCTTTACTGTTACAACTACGGTGTGTTACGTTGGAGGTTTAGAGACCAGTGTAAATCCTGTGTAAATGTCTAAAGATCATGTCACAAACAAGTGTTTTCTTAATGTTAATATCTAATGAATATTTTATTTATATATTATTTTCCTTTCAATTTTAGCCCTAGACAACCAGGTGAGGGGAGTTCTTTACTAATTATTCCTGCTATCTGCAGTATCAGTGAAATGTCAATAACCATTTAAAGGACTGTTAGTTTGTTGGTGGGCACTGTGCAGTGAGTCTGTGGGTGGTAGTTTTACAGGGCTGCCTGAGTCTGTGGGTGGTAGTTACACAGGGCTGCCTGAGTCTGTAGGAGTGTTGAAACCACAGAAGCTCTCTGAAGGCTATAACGTCATTCCTCAATCAGAAAGTTTCAATGACACCAACATTATTAGTAACTCACAGGGGTTTGTATTGTCCTCTGTACATATCTGCATGTTCTCTGATAGGCTTAGCTGGCATTACATTCAGACAAACAGTATATTTCAGAGAAAATAAGAAAAGTGTGGCGGAAGGAGGGACATCACACCCTCACTCTCACTTCCCTATTCTCTCTTCCTGGTCAGAACTCTGGGGGAAGAGCTTGTCAGCCTCTGATAGGCTACAGACGTTTCAGAAACATGTCAACTACTATAATCTTTCTAAAAAATATTTAACCTCTATGGGATCTGTGTCACCCCCATGGGACGGATGAGCTAATGTAGGCTAATGTAATTAGCATGAGGTTGTAAGTAACAAAAACATGTCCCAGGACATAGACATATCTGATATGGGCAGAAAGCTTAAATTATTGATAATCTAACTGCACTGTCCAATTTACAGCTATTAGAGTGAAAGAGTACCATGCTATTGTTTAAGGAGAGTGCACAATTATGAACTTGAAAATGTATTAATAAACCAATTAGACACATTTGGGCAGTCTTGATACAACATTTTGAACAGATATCAAATGTTTCATTGGATCAGTCTAAAACTTTCCACAGACACTGCTGCCATCTAGTGGCCAAAATCTAAATTGGACTTGGGCTGGAATAATACATTATGGCTTCTCTCTTGCATTTCAAATATGATAGTACAAAAAAAAACCTGCATGTTTTTTTCTTTGTATTATCTTTTACCAGATCTAATGTGTTATATTCTCCGACATTAATTTCACATTTCCACAAACTTCAAAGTGTTTCCTTTCAAATGGTATTAAGAATATGCATATCCTTGCTTCAGGTCCTGACCAATAGGCAGTTAGATTTGGGTATGTCATTGAAATAAAATGTAAAAAAGGGTCCGATCCTTGAGAGGTTTTTAACGTAAAATATTTTCACTCTTTCTTAATGTCATAGTGTTAAGCCGGCCGGAGTAATTTGGTGTTATTTGGACTTACGGTTCATGAGAAGTCCTTCAAAGGTTTTCCAAAATTTCCAAGACGGAGGAAAATCTATTCTGACGGATCTTATTGGTCCTTGTTGCAAATTTGTTCAGCGTGAAGAAAGACACCTACATACAAAGTTGCAGTGGTGGAAAAAGTATCACATTTTCATACTTGGGTAAAAGTAAAGATACCTTAAAAGAAAATGTAAAAGTGAAAGTCACCCAGTAAAAGACTACTTGAGTAAAAGTCTAAAAGTATGTGGTTTTAAATATACTTAAATATCAAAAGTAAAAGTATAAATCATTTAAAATGTGTTATATTAAGCAAACCAGACGACACGATTTACTTGTTTTTAAAATGTACGGATAACCAGGGGCACAGTTCAACACACATCATTTACAAATTAAGCATTTGTGTTTAGCGAGTCTGTCAGATCAGAGGCAGTAGGGTTGACCAGGGATGTTCTCTTGATAAGTGTGTGAATTAGACCATTTTCTTGTCCTGCTAAGCATTCAAAATGTAACGAGTACTTTTGGGTGTCAGGGAAATGTAAGGAGTAAAAAGTACATTATTTTCTTTAGGAATCTAGTGAAGTAAAAGTAAAAGTTGTCAAAGATATAAATAGTAAAGTAAAGGACAGATACCCCAAAAAACTACTTAAGTAGTACTTTAAAGTATTCTTTACTTAAGTACTTTACAATACTGCAAAGTTTTATGTCTCCAGTTCAAAACGTGGCTTCGGAAATGAGAGTTTAAGTAAGACTGATTATAACAGCGTCCCCCATTGGCCAATCGGTGGCATTCATTTGACCAAGTTACTCATGGCCTCTAATTTTTGTGTGCCAAATTAGGGAAAAAAAGTGACCAATCTATGTGTTACACTGCTAAAATTATGTTTTGAGTTCAAATATATTCTGCGAACCCTGTAGTCTGTCTGTCCCTGATGATAACGAGTCATCTATGGCTGAGGAGGTGATCCTGGCTTGGGGATCTGTCCTTTGACTACTAATGTGAAGCAGGGCCTACTGTGAGTCCACAGACATAGTACGATACTAATCTGGTTCTATTTAAGGTGTAAACCCTTTATATACTGTATCTATGAGCTGAGGGAGGGGCTATAACTAGCAGAGTGATATGCTCCAGAGGAAAAAAAGCTTGAGAAAATGTGTCACCCACCACTCTCTACACACTTCCCTGATCTCTTAACATCTCTTCTCTATCTTGTTCAGTCTTCATTCGTCCTCACAGGAGATGTATCTCAATAGTCCAAAGTGGCTTCCTCTACAACTTCTCATCTCCAGTTCATCTGCACTCTTTTGAAATATCAGGATAGATGAGAGCTATATGGTGGGACGTAACATGGTGAATCTCTACCAGTAATTAAACTATCCATTTATTTTTTACATCAGTGCAGATGAAGGAAAGGAGACAAGGGGAAGAAGCCACTTTAGACTATCGAGACGCAGCCCGGGCCTCAGTTCCTCTGTTCTGAGACAGCTGTGGCCACAGGGAGGTGAGAATATAAAATGGAACGTTGGTGATGCGCCTCTACAGCACGCAAAGCTCTCGCTGCTGTTTGCATGGCGCACCATCACTTTGTATGTGGGTTACCCACGTAGGGCTTCAGACTTTAGTCAGAGACATACTGTAGGCTGCTAGCACCAGACATGTTCATCTCTTTACTGTTACAACTACGGTGTGTTACGTTGGAGATCTAGAGACCAGTGTAAATCCTGTGTAAATGTCTAAAGATCATGTCACAAACAAGTGTCTTTCTTAATGTTAATATCTAATGAATATTTTATTTATATATTATTTTCCTTTCAATTTTAGCCCTAGACAACCAGGTGAGGGGAGTTCTTTACTAATTATTCCTTCTATCTGCAGTATCAGTGAAATGTCAATAACCATTTAAAGGACCGTTAGTTTGTTGGTGGGCACTGTGCAGTGAGTCTGTGGGTGGTAGTTTTACAGGGCTGCCTGAGTCTGTGGGTGGTAGTTACACAGGGCTGCCTGAGTCTGTGGGTGGTAGTTACACAGGGCTGCCTGAGTCTGTGGGTGGTAGTTTCACAGGGCTGCCTGAGTCTGTGGGTGGTAGTTTCACAGGGCTGCCTGAGTCTGTGGGTGGTAGTTACACAGGGCTGCCTGAGTCTGTGGGTGGTAGTTTCACAGGGCTGCCTGAGTCTGTGGGTGGTAGTTTCACAGGGCTGCCTGAGTCTGTGGGTGCTAGTTACACAGGGCTGCCTGAGTCTGTGGGTGGTAGTTTTACAGGGCTGCCTGAGTCTGTGGGTGATAGTTACACAGGGCTGCCTGAGTCTGTGGGTGGTAGTTACACAGGGCTGCCCGAGTCTGTGGGTGGTAGTTTCACAGGGCTGCCTGAGTCTGTGGGTGGTAGTTACACAGGGCTGCCAACACTGTAGGAGTGTTGAAACCAAATTACCACTCTGAAGGCTATAGCGTCATTACTCAAACAGAAAGTTGCAATGACACCGACATTATTAATAACTCACAGGGGTTTGTATTTTCTTCTATACATATCTGCATGATCTCTGACAGGCAAAGCTGGTAATACATTCAGACACACAGTACATTTCCGAGAAAAGAAGAAACGTGTGACGGAAGGAGGGACATCACACCCTCACCCTCACTCTCACTTCCCTATTCTCTCATCCTGCTCAGAACTCTGGGTAAGAGCTTGTTAGCCTCTGATAGGCTACAGACTGACGTACAGCATGTTTCAGAAACATTTTAACTACTGTGCTCTTTAAATTAATAACGTGGAATATTTTCACTGTTTATTAATGTTGTGAGAAGCCAGAAGCTTCTAGCCACTGGGATTTTTTGCCCGTTCTTCGAGGCAAAACTGCTCCAGCTCCTTCAAGTTGGGTGGGTTCCTCTGGTGTACAGCAATCTTTAAGTCACACCACAGATTCTCAATTGGATTGAGGTCTGGGCTTTGACTAGGCCATTCCAAGACATTTAAATGTTTCCCTTTAAACACTCAAGTGTTGCTTTAGCAGTATACTTAGGGTCATTGTCCTGCTGGAAGGTAAACCTCCATCCCAGTCTCAATTCTCTGGAAGACTGAAACAGGTTTCCATCAAGAATTTCCTTGTATTTAGCGCCATCAATCATTCCTTCAATTCTGATCAGTTTCTCAGTCCCTGCCGATGAAAATGATGTTCTCAGGGTGATGAGAGGTGTTGGGTTAGCGCCAGACATAGAGTTTTCCTTGATGGTCAAAAAGCTCAATTTTAGTCTCATCTGACAAGAGTACCTTCTTCCATATGTTTGGGGAGTTTCCCACAAGCCTTTCAGCGAACACCAAACGTGTTTGCTCATTTTTTTCTTTAAGCAATGGCATTATTTTGTCCACTCTTCCATAAAACCCAGCTCTGTGGAGTGTACAGCTTAAAGTGGTCCTGTGGACAGATACTCCAATCTCCGCTGTGGAGCTTTGCAGCTCCTTCAGGGTTATCTTTGGTCTCTTTGTTGCCTCTCTGATTAATGCCCTCCTTGCCTGGTTTGTGAGTATTGGTGGGCGGCCCTCTCTTGGCAGCTTTGTTGTGGTGCCATATTCTTTCAATTTTTTAATAATGGATTTAATGGTGCTCTGTGGGATGTTCAAAGTTCTGAAGGTAATTGGTTGTACCAGATCTTATTTAGGGGCTTCATAGCAAAGGGGGTGAATACATATGCACGCACCACTTTTCCATTTTTTTGAATTTTTTTGAAACAAATTTGGACTATTTTGTGTATGTCCATTACATGTAATCAATTTAAATCAATTTAAATTGCAGGCTGTAATGCAACAAAATAGGAAAGACGCCAAGGGGGATGAATACTTTTGCAAGGCACCGTACGGGTCCTTACTCCACATTGACCCGTACGGGTTCTTACTCCACATTGACCCGTACGGGTCCTTACTCCACATTGACCCGTACGGGTCCTTACTCCACATTGACCCGTACGCGTCCTTACTCCACATTGACCCGTACGCGTCCTTACTCCACATTGACCCGTACGGGTCCTTACTCCACATTGACCCGTACGCGTCCTTACTCCACATTGACCCGTACGGGTCCTTACTCCACATTGACCCGTACGCGTCCTTACTCCACATTGACCCGTACGGGTCCTTACTCCACATTGACCCGTACGGGTCCTTACTCCACATTGACCCGTACGGGTCCTTACTCCACATTGACCCGTACGGGTCCTTACTCCACATTGACCCGTACGGGTCCTTACTCCACATTGACCCGTACGGGTCCTTACTCCACATTGACCCGTACGGGTCCTTACTCCACATTGACCCGTACGGGTCCTTACTCCACATTGACCCGTACGGGTCCTTACTCCACATTGACCTGTACGGGTCCTTACTCCACATTGACCCGTACGCGTCCTTACTCCACATTGACCCGTACGGGTCCTTACTCCACATTGACCGGATCGTTTCAAACAAAAGACAACAAATAAACTGACAAAACTCGTAAATGGAAATAAACTAAAACTTGTTTCTGACAAGTGTAGCATAGGTTGTGATTTCTGCAAAACACATGTCCACTCTGACAACGAGGACTGTAAATTACTACTAGTAATAATATATTGAATGTATTAACCGAAATTAAATCCAACCAAACAAACACTGCAGATTAGAAATGATGGGAATTAACAGTAAATCTAAGTTTTCTACTGGTGATACATGTCAGGAGTTCCCAAGCTCTTTCACGCAGGGTCCCCTTGCAGCATTGGGGAACATCCTGCGCCTCCCATGCATGCATCACTTCTCTTTCTATGGGCACAAGCACTGTTCATGACACTAATTGTTCACACCCTTCTTGTTTGTGGAGGGAATTTTGCAGGTTTAAAGCTTAGTTCCTGCAATTCTACACATTTTGTCATGTGGTGCTAAGAAAATGTTGTAGTTTTAAAGCTAATTTTCTTGCAATTCTGTACATTTTGCCATGTCCAATGTGCATTCATGTGATATTTGAGTGACAAAAAAAACCTGAACCAAAAACATCAGCTGACATCTGGACATTTCTGACAAGTTATAAATAACGCTACGGTCGGTAATAACTAACATGACAAGTAGAAATTGATGATGCAATACCCAATTTCGAAATTGCACATAGTGCATTCTACTATTACAACTTCCGAAAGTAAGTTTAAAGCCGGATTGAGTTGCTTAATTTTTTTTTGGGGGGTGGGGGGGGGGGGGGGGGGGGGTGGAGGGGAAACCCCTAAAGCCCCCCACAGTTTGAGAATCACTGATATGTGTAATGGGGAATTGATAGACACAGCAAACAATGCACGCAATGAAGTTATGAAACAATGAATAGCCACAAAATGGCGAGAGAGAGAGAGTGCATTCGGGAGAGAGATGTGCCTTGTTCATCTGAGGCACAATCCACATATTCTTGGACCGTGGCATCCACGTGGCCCCCAAGGGACTAGTCCACTGAGACAGGCGCAAATCAGACAGGTGTCTCGTGTGTCATGACAAAAGTATCTATTCGCAACTGATAGACCAAAAAATGTAACGTTTTCAATACAGACCCCTTTTGTCATACAGTATTCCATATGAGGACCCCAGACCTTATGAAAGTTGCACAGCGTACCCTCAGTCTAGTGATGCATAACTTGACATTTCTGCCATCCATTGTGACATTGTGGGAGGACAATCAACCTTCCAATGAATAGCGATGCGTTTCTTAGCCGCTATAACTTTTAGGCTACACAGTTTCTTCTGATAAGTCTCCAGAATCAACATTTCCAAGCAACAGAAACAGGGAGAAGGGAGAATCTGTAGACATGCTGAGATAAAATAACGTACTCTTTGCCAGAATTCAGCCAGCCTTCACAAGACCATAGCATATACAAATATGTCCCCTTATTGTGTTTTACACCTCCAGCTGAGGAATTACATTTCTGAGTGATGATATTCGGTTTCACTGGTATATAGTAAATACTATGGATGGTGTTAAACTGCAGTCATTTACAGTTGAAGTCAGAAGTTTACATACACTTAGGTTGGAGTCATTAAAACTCGTTTTTCAACCACTGCACAAATGTCTTGTTAACAAACTATAGTTTTGGCAAGTCGGTTAAGACATCTACTAAGGACGTTCTGTACAAACAATAGTACCCAAGTATAAACATCATGGGACCACGCAGCCGTCATACCGCTCAGGAAGGAGACGCGTTCTGTCTCCTGGAGATGAACGTACTTTGGTGCGAAAAGTGCAAATCAATCCCAGAACAACAGCAAAGGACCTTGTGAAGATGCTGGAGGAAACATGTACAAAAGTATCTATATCCACAGTAAAACGAGTCCTATATCGACATAACCCGAAAGGCCGCTCAGCAAGAAAGAAGCCACTGCTCTAAAACCGCCATAAAAAAGCCAGACTATGGTTTGCAACTGCACATGAGGATAAAGATCATACTTTTTGGAGAACTGTCCTCTGGTCTGATAAAACAAAAATATGACTGCTTGGCCATTATGACCATCCTTATGTTTGGAGGAAAAAGGGGGGAAGCTTGCAAGCTGAAGAACACCATCCCAACCGTGAAGCACAGGCGTGGCTGCATCATGTTGTGGGTGTGCTTTACTGCAGGAAGGACTGGTGCACTTCACAAAATAGATAGCTTCATGAAAAGGAAAATTACGTGGATATATTGAAGCAACAGCTCAAGACATCAGTCAGGAAGTTAAAGCTTGGTTGCAAATGGGTCTTCCAAATGGACAATGACCCCAAGCATACTTCCAAAGTTGTGGCAAAATGGCATAATGACAACAAAGTCAAGGTATTGGAGTGGCCATCACAAAGCCCTGACCTCAATCCTACAGAAAATTTGTGGGCAGAACTGAAAAGCGTGTGCAAGCAAGGAGGCCTACAAACTTGACTCAGTTACACCAGCTCTGTCAGGAGGAATGGGCCAGAATTCACCCAACTTATTGTGGGAAGCTTGCGGAAGGCTACCCGAAACATTTGACCCAAGTTAAACAATTTAAAGGCAATGCTACCAAATACTAATTGAGTGTATGTAAACTTCTGAGCCACTGGGGACGTGATGAACGAAATAAAAGCTGAAATAAATCCTTCTCTCTACTATTATTCTGACATTTCACATTCTTAAAATTAAGTGGTGATCCTACCTGACGTAAGACAGGGAATTCTTACTCAGATTAAATGTCAGGAATTGTGAAAAACTGAGTTTAAATGTATTTGGCTAAGGTGTATGTAAACTTCTGACTTCAACTGTATCCATTCATCATCATCAGTAGTGTCTCCCAGGGTGGCGCAGTGGTCCCCTAGAAAAGGCCTTCCGGGTGGCACAGTGGTTAAGGGCGCTGTACTGCAGCGCCAGCTGTGCCACCAGAGACTCTGGGTTCTCACCCAGGCTCTGTCGCAGCCGGCCGCGACAGGGAGGTCCGCGGGGCGACGCACAATTGGCCTAGCGTTGTCTGGGTTAGGGAGGGTGTGTCCGGTAGTGATATCCCTGTGTACATGTCTCATCGAGCACTAGCAACTCCTGTGGCGGGCCGGGAGCAGTGCACGCTAACCAGGTCGCCAGGTGCACGATGTTTCCTCCGACACATTGGTGTGGCTGGCTTCCGGGTTGGATGCGCACTGTTTTAAGAAGCAGTGCGGTTTGGTTGGGTTGTGTTTCGGAGGACTTATGGCTTTCGACCTTCGTCTCTCCCGAGCCCGTACGGGAGTTGTAGCGATGAGACAAGATAGTAACTACTAACAATTGGATACCACGAAATTGGGGAGAAAAGGGGGTAAAATAAAAATAATAAAAATAAAAATAAATAGTGTCTCCCAGGTCTTCTTCACATTTTAGTTTGACATGTTTTGTGACATCTAGAAAAGCCTATCAACCATTGATACAGTTTGGCAATCAACTTTAGAGGTTTGTCAAACTGCCTTAAAATAGATTCACAGAGAGAATAAAGTGTTGTAACTGCCATAGCCATAGCACAATGAGACTGGTCTTCCCTGGTTGCCTGGACCTGCTGAGAACTCTGTCACCATCTGATCCTCCTCAGGTGACGCATTAAAAATAATTACCTTTGTGTACATTTCTACATTATATTATCCAAGAATAGAATCAATGGTTCAATAATTTAATGTATATTTTTTCTTCTGTGAAGTCAAACAGCAGTTACCTCGTCAGCCACATCAATCAAATAAAGAGAAGCCAGTTCCTGCTTTGCTTGCTTTTACAACTCAGAGAAAAAGTGCAACACACACAGACACCAGCTACAGACAGCAGTACCATGCTGGTCCTATAATAACAGCTTTGCGTTCCCAACGGGCACAGTTCGTCATAATGATGTCTTTTCCAGACGACGGTCAGATTTTGGTTGATTTTGGAAAATGATGTGGACACTTGCTTGTCGAACAGCTTATTCCAAAATCACGGGCATTAACATGGCGTTGGTCCCTCCTTTGCTGCTATAACAGCTTCCACTTTTCTGGGAAGGCTTTCCACTAGATGTTGGAACATTGCTGCTATAACAGCTTCCACTCTTCTGAGAAGGCTTTCCACTAGATGTTGGAACATTGCTGCGGGGACTTTTACATCCTAGCAGACGCTCTTAGTGCATACATTTTCGTACTGGTCTCCCATGGGACTCAAACCCACAACCCAGGTGTTGCAAGCGCCATGCTCTACCAACTGAGCCACACAAGACTAATTGCTTCCATTCAGCCCAAGAACATTAGTGAGGTTGGACACTGATGTTAACCGATTAGGCCTGTTAACATTTTCCTTCACTGGAACTAAAGGGCCTAGCCCGAACCATGAAAAACAGCCCCAGACCATTTTCCTCCTCCGCCAAACTTTACAGTTGGCACTATGAATTGGGGCAGATGACATTCTCCTGGCATCCGCAAAACCCAGATTCGTCCTTCACCCAGATGGTGAAGCGTGATTCATCACTACAGAGAATGTTTCCACTGCTCCAGTTTGGAACTCGGTATTGAGTGTTGCACCCGAAGACAGACGATTTTTATACACTACGCGTTTCAGCACTCAGCGGTCACATTCTGTGAGCTTGTGTGGCCTACCACATCGTGGCTGAGCCGTCGTTGCTCCTAGACGTTTCCACTTCCCAACAGCAATTACAGTTGACCGGGGCAGCTCTAGCAGGGCAGAAATTTGACAAACTGACTTGTTGGAAAGGTGGCATCCTATGACGGTGCCACGTTGAAAGTTACTGAGCTCTTCAGTAAGGCCATTCTACTGCCAATGTTAGCCTATGGAGATTGCATGGCTGTGTGCTCAATTTAATACACCTGTCAGAAACATGACACCTTCTAGGAAACGTCTAAAAAACATTCATATGCAACCAGAATCCGACCTGATTAAGACGGCTTATTTCTGACGTCCTTATAACTCAAATCCAACCAAAATATGACCCGTTTAGGACCTCCCGGTATTTCTCATGTCATGCATCTCACAGCAGCAATGTTACCCGTTTAAGACATACTTAATATTTCACATCTATACTCAGAGGCTAAAATAAATGTTGAGGATGCATGCCAGCAAAGCCACAACACAACACAACACTAAACAATACATTCATTGCACTATAATGGTGACAAACTGTGCCCACAATCTGTTAGGGCCTACATGAAGCTGTCCCAACAGCAGACCCAACACCTTACCTGGCTATCAGCAGAGCCTTGTCTGGCAGCGAAACAGTTCATTTAGCCTCATTTTCAACCTTTAAAAAAAACAATGCTGATATGGCTGACTTGCTTAAATAAATGTGGTTTCTACTGACAATTGAGACGTATAAACTATGTCCTTTGTGGGCAAATTATTTCAGCAAACTTTGTCATCAAAGTCTGTCATTCTCTGGATTTATAGTGCTTTCAAGACAACTGGGAACTCGGAAAAAAACAAGGTTGAATCATGATGACGTCAGTGATCTTCAGGTCATAGCTCTAGAAAGAGGCCCAAGTTCCCGACTTACAATTCTGAGATGTATGACCGTTCAAAACATATTTTCCCAGTCTGAGCTTGTTTTTCCCCGAGATTCCCAGTTGTCTTGAACTCATTGAAGATAGATTTGCCAGTTCCGAGTTAACAGTTGTTTTGAACGTGGCAGAAATCATGCTGAATTCACAGCATGGCCAATGTTGAATGTTTATAATTTTAAGCTTGGAAAAGAGACCCTTAAACCCAGAATTGGGACCATGAACCCACTCGGGCTAGTGATTGCTTTGCAATGTTTGCAGTTAGCCACTGATTCTTTCCAAACCAGTCATTGTTGAATTAGCGATTTCCAACTTGTTGTGTAATGTTTATGTCCAAAGGCCGATGAGCACCGATACGTTTGATCTATAATTTATCTTCATATGACAAGGATTGAAAAGGATTTGCCAGCAGATTGTTGACTTAATTCATGATGATGACTGCTAGCCAAGATTTTGAAAGTATGATGTTGACATGATCAGTCCAATCAAAGGTACTGTACATATAACATGATTTGACATCATTGTATCTGTAGCCAATGACCCTGAACCTTCTTGGACGGGCACTTCTAATGTAACTCTATGGCAGCATCCAAGGGGCTTGAATTTTCCAGCGCTACCCTTAGATTTTGCAGTGACTTTAGTGTCCCCATGAGTGACAGAACACTGAGCCAATCACGGTGCAACTAGAGAATATAGCCAACCCCTACGCTCCGTATTTTCCGCTGGCTGCCCCACCACCACAGAAAGCACTGAGCTAGGCTGAAACACATGCATTTTGGAGCTGCCTTACTCAAGAAATCAAAAAAGAGACCATGTTTGTCTGCGGCTTTATTAATTCAATGATTTTTTTACATTGTTTGCGAACTGAAATGTGACACATATTAATGGCAAAATAACATGCAAAACAGGCCCCCCCCCCCCCCCCCCCCAAAAAACGAATATGTATGTTATGTGTTTTAGCTAGAAATGTGTGACTCAAAACAGGTGGGACTCTGCTCCACCTGCCCTGAATGACGGGTCGCCACTGGCAAAAAGTATGTCATATCAAGATTTCACCTGGGAAATCCCTCTTTCCCTAAATATAGTGAGTTGTGTATATCTACAAAGTTGCATCTGATGTCTGAAATACAGTAGACCATCTAGGAAACCATCAAACTAAAATGTGGCCTAATATCATTGGCAATACAGGATTCCTGCTTTGTCTGTTATATCTTCAGCGGCTGCAGATGTAGAGTTGAGCCGTCCTGGTCTCCGACGCCTCTTTCTCAGGTTCCTGAGGCGTTCCTCAAGGAAACCAGTAGAAGTGGCATCATCTAAGGGTGTACCAAGCATCCTTGAACATAAAAGTCTGTGTTATTATTATTGTTTAAAGACCCCTTTGTGTTCAATATGGCTAGGATTTGCTCAAACCAATCCAAAGGTATTACACCTTCAAGGGCACCATTTTGGTGGAAATACCAGAGCTCATGCATGAAAGATAATACAGTGAGTTTCAAAATGGAAACCTAACTTACAGTTTTTACCCCTCTGAATCCTCGAGGCAAGGGAACTGTTCCAATAATGAACATGACAGTTGTCTGTCTCAGATGTTGTGCTGAAAGAAAAGAGGGTTACACAGAAAAGACAACTTAAATCAAAGATGCAATATTTACACAACAATCACAGTCACAATTCCCGTCATTATTAGAATAATACTTTGGAGATAAATACACAATGCAGAGACCGAGGACGAGAGGTCAGTACAGTACCAACGATCAAGGGAAATAGTGTATTTTCTGTAATGGGGGATTAATGCAGAGACCAAGGACGAGAGGTCAGTACAGTACCAACGATCAAGGGAAATAGTGTATTTTCTGTAATGGGGGATTAATGCAGAGACCGAGGACGAGAGGTCAGTACAGTACCAACGATCAAGGGAAATAGTGTATTTTCTGTAATGGGGGATTAATGCAGAGACATGGCAGGAATTTGTCTATATATTGACTCTGAAATAGGATACATGTTGTTTGGACGTTGGCCCAGTTTTATTGCAAGTTATTCTAATTGGTCAACCACAGGGCTGGGTTGTAAACTACATCCTGTTCCTTTGTTCACTGGAGAGAATCACAGGAGAGAATCACTGGAGAGAATCACAGGAGAGAATCACAGGAGAGAATCACAGGAGAGAATCACAGGAGAGAATCACTGGAGAGAATCACTGGAGAGAATCACAGGAGAGAATCACTGGAGAGAATCACTGGAGAGAATCACTGGAGAGAATCACTGGAGAGAATCACTGGAGAGAATCACTGGAGAGAATCACTGGAGAGAATCACTGGAGAGAATCACTGGAGAGAATCACAGGAGAGAATCACAGGAGAGAATCACAGGAGAGAATCACAGGAGAGAATCACTGGAGAGAATCACTGGAGAGAATCACTGGAGAGAATCACTGGAGAGAATCACAGGAGAGAATCACAGGAGAGAATCACTGGAGAGAATCACAGGAGAGAATCACAGGAGAGAATCACTGGAGAGCACCACTGAGGACAGGGGAGAATGGTCATCTACTTCCAATCATGATTTGTCCTATTTGAATAAACCTATTTTCCTCCCCCTGATTTGCTTTGAGGTCTGTATTATTAAAGAATAACACGAACTGCTAACATTTGGTGCCGTGATCCGGATGAATTGATCTCAACAAAAACAAGAAAAACGTATCAACTTTGTGTTGATCCAGAAAAAAGAGAGAATACTGAGCGCAACCCACTTTGGGGAGTCAACTCTTAATCTCCTGATTAATGGCATAAGTGCAGGGTGAGTCTATTTTAAAATAACCAAATCAGGTTAAAATTAGTGTGTGCAATGAGTGATATGTATCCGTTATGTACAAGGGGTCGAGTTCCATTACAGACTTCCTTTGTTCTCTATGAAAAGGTTTGAGGCCTTTGTCTTTGTTCTCTATTATAGGGGTTCAAGTCCTCTATTAAAAGGTTAGAGTCTTTTCTTAACTGGTGAAACCTTCTTGTCGCGTAGAAGTGAGTTGCTCGTTGAGAAGCAATTTTTACAGGTGTGGTTAATGTAGGCCTTCAAGAAGCTTTTTGAAGTGAACACACATTTTTATGGGTAGCCAAGCCCTACAGAAACATGTTGGGTTCTAGAAGAGGTTTGAGTCCTTAAAAGGGCTTACATTTTGGGGTTAACTAAATATATAAACATAGAGATATATATATTATACAGCTTTTGAAGTTAATATAATGTCATTGTAAAGTGAGAAAACCACTTACTGTCTTGTGATATGAAGAACCATTTCAAAGTAGAGAAGTGTAGGCAAGAGATAATAAAGAAATATTCCTTCATTGTTGACAAAGATGGAATATTAAATCTGTCTGATACACAAAAAGCTTGGGGGAAAATTCAGAGGATGTCTAAATGTCTGACAAAAACAAGATGGTCTTTAACTGTTTTAGCCAAAGTAAGAAAATGGGATGAGAAATGATTTCTGGACAATCATGACAGGACATTGAAGAGAGATACAGATAGTTTGAAAGCTCTTGGTGAACAGATCAAAACCTTGACAGAAGAAATTCAACAATTACAGACAAGGGGGGCGAAAACAAACTTGACCCCCATCTGCGGATCATTTGTTCCCTCAATCTATCCCCAGGCTGAGTTGTGGAAGGCAGATCAGGTTTCAAGCATCTGGTCAGCACTTTGAATCAACAGATACTGACAGCGGTGACTAGCGGATGGTAATAGAGGGGAGGTACGTGAGGCAACGTTGGCTCCCTCTGCTGGGGATACAGGAGCTGGGCACCCCGACTCGGACAGTTCCAAGTGGAGGTAATTAGAGGAAAGGGCCAACCAGCCGTGGAGGCCAAATAAAAGGAGCACGATGGCACACCGTGAAGGAGAAGGGGGGGGGGGAGACCGACACCAAGCAAAAGAGAGAAGACGGACCGAGCTAAACCTAAGTGATTTCTATGATATATTTATTTACTGTCTGAGTAAAGTTGTTTTTGCGGACTAAAGCCTCCCTGTCTCTGTGTCAATCTCTGCACGCTCAACCCAACACCCCACGGTTTACCACAATGTTTTCCTTAAGGGTCTGACCAATGCAACCACCAATTGGGGAGGGAACCAAATGTGTTCAAAAACCGAAAGAATCGTTTGTTGAATTTGAAGAAAGGTTTAGAGCAGAGGTGGTTCGACACAGTGGCTTACCTGACTTTGTTTTAAATCTATATCTTATTGTAACAGCAAGTACAATATGCCCTTTGTGTTTTATAGAAATGGAAGGTGTTTAATGTGAATGATAATTACTGCTAATGTTTTTTTATGTCTTTTTTCCTGTTTTTATTGTTTTCTAAGAAGACATTTGAAGTATATTTCTTTGTAAAAATGGTCTGGAGGAGTGTAAGAACATTTTGGAGATAAATACACAACGCGGAGACCGAGGACGAGAGGTCAGTACAGTACCAACGATCAAGGGAAATAGTGTATTTTCTGTAATGGGGGATTAATGCAGAGACCGAGGACGAGAGGTCAGTACAGAACCAACGATCAAGGGAAATAGTGTATTTTCTGTAATGGGGGATTAATGCAGAGACCGAGGACGAGAGGTCAGTACAGTACCAACGATCAAGGGAAATAGTGTATTTTCTGTAATAGGGGATTAATGCAGAGACCGAGGACGAGAGGTCAGTACAGTACCAACGATCAAGGGAAATAGTGTATTTTCTGTAATGGGGGATTAATGCAGAGACCAAGGACGAGAGGTCAGTACAGTACCAACGATCAAGGGAAATAGTGTATTTTCTGTAATAGGGGATTAATGCAGAGACCAAGGACGAGAGGTCAGTACAGTACCAAAGATCAAGGGAAATAGTGTATTTTCTGTAATGGGGGATTAATGCAGAGACCAAGGACGACAGGTCAGTACAGTACCAACGATCAAGGGAAATAGTGTATTTTCTGTAATAGGGGATTAATGCAGAGACCGAGGACGAGAGGTCAGTACAGTACCAACGATCAAGGGAAATAGTGTATTTTCTGTAATAGGGGATTAATGCAGAGACCGAGGACGAGAGGTCAGTACAGTACCAACGATCAAGGGAAATAGTGTATTTTCTGTAATAGGGGATTAAAGCAGAGACCGAGGACGAGAGGTCAGTACAGTACCAACGATCAAGGGAAATAGTGTATTTTCTGTAATGGGGGATTAATGCAGAGACCAAGGACGACAGGTCAGTACAGTACCAACGATCAAGGGAAATAGTGTATTTTCTGTAATAGGGGATTAATGCAGAGACCAAGGACGAGAGGTCAGTACAGTACCAACGATCAAGGGAAATAGTGTATTTTCTGTAATGGGGGATTAATGCAGAGACCAAGGACGACAGGTCAGTACAGTACCAACGATCAAGGGAAATAGTGTATTTTCTGTAATAGGGGATTAATGCAGAGACCAAGGACGAGAGGTCAGTACAGTACCAACGATCAAGGGAAATAGTGTATTTTCTGTAATGGGGGATTAATGCAGAGACCAAGGACGAGAGGTCAGTACAGTACTAACGATCAAGGGAAATAGTGTATTTTCTGTAATGGGGGATTAATGCAGAGACCGAGGACGAGAGGTCAGTACAGAACCAACGATCAAGGGAAATAGTGTGTTTTCTGTAATAGGGGATTAATGCAGAGACCGAGGACGAGAGGTCAGTACAGTACCAACGATCAAGGGAAATAGTGTGTTTTCTGTAATAGGGGATTAATGCAGAGACCAAGGACGAGAGGTCAGTACAGTACCAACGATCAAGGGAAATAGTGTATTTTCTGTAATAGGGGATTAATGCAGAGACCGAGGACGAGAGGTCAGTACAGAACCAACGATCAAGGGAAATAGTGTATTTTCTGTAATGGGGGATTAATGCAGAGACCGAGGACGATAGGTCAGTACAGTACCAACGATCAAGGGAAATAGTGTATTTTCTGTAATGGGGGATTAATGCAGAGACCGAGGACGAGAGGTCAGTACAGTACCAACGATCAAGGGAAATAGTGTATTTTCTGTAATGGGGGATTAATGCAGAGACCGAGGACGAGAGGTCAGTACAGTACCAACGATCAAGGGAAATAGTGTATTTTCTGTAATGGGGGATTAATGCAGAGACCGAGGACGAGAGGTCAGTACAGTACCAACGATCAAGGGAAATAGTGTATTTTCTGAAATAGGGGATTAATGCAGAGACCGAGGACGAGAGGTCAGTACAGTACCAACGATCAAGGGAAATAGTGTATTTTCTGTAATGGGGGATTAATGCAGAGACCGAGGACGAGAGGTCAGTACAGTACCAACGATCAAGGGAAATAGTGTATTTTCTGTAATGGGGGATTAATGCAGAGACCGAGGACGAGAGGTCAGTACAGTACCAACGATCAAGGGAAATAGTGTATTTTCTGTAATGGGGGATTAATGCAGAGACCAAGGACGAGAGGTCAGTACAGAACCAACGATCAAGGGAAATAGTGTATTTTCTGTAATAGGGGATTAATGCAGAGACCGAGGACGAGAGGTCAGTACAGAACCAACGATCAAGGGAAATAGTGTATTTTCTGTAATGGGGGATTAATGCAGAGACCGAGGACGATAGGTCAGTACAGTACCAACGATCAAGGGAAATAGTGTATTTTCTGTAATGGGGGATTAATGCAGAGACCGAGGACGAGAGGTCAGTACAGTACCAACGATCAAGGGAAATAGTGTATTTTCTGTAATGGGTGATTAATGCAGAGACCGAGGACGAGAGGTCAGTACAGTACCAACGATCAAGGGAAATAGTGTATTTTCTGTAATGGGGGATTAATGCAGAGACCGAGGACGAGAGGTCAGTACAGTACCAACGATCAAGGGAAATAGTGTATTTTCTGTAATAGGGGATTAATGCAGAGACCGAGGACGAGAGGTCAGTACAGTACCAACGATCAAGGGAAATAGTGTATTTTCTGTAATGGGGGATTAATGCAGAGACCGAGGACGAGAGGTCAGTACAGTACCAACGATCAAGGGAAATAGTGTATTTTCTGTAATAGGGGATTAATGCAGAGACCAAGGACGAGAGGTCAGTACAGTACCAACGATCAAGGGAAATAGTGTATTTTCTGTAATGGGGGATTAATGCAGAGACCAAGGACGAGAGGTCAGTACAGTACCAACGATCAAGGGAAATAGTGTATTTTCTGTAATGGGGGATTAATGCAGAGACCGAGGACGAGAGGTCAGTACAGTACCAACGATCAAGGGAAATAGTGTATTTTCTGTAATGGGGGATTAATGCAGAGACCGAGGACGAGAGGTCAGTACAGTACCAACGATCAAGGGAAATAGTGTATTTTCTGTAATGGGGGATTAATGCAGAGACCGAGGACGAGAGGTCAGTACAGTACCAACGATCAAGGGAAATAGTGTATTTTCTGTAATAGGGGATTAATGCAGAGAACAAGGACGAGAGGTCAGTACAGTACCAACGATCAAAGGAAATAGTGTATTTTCTGTAATGGGGGATTAATGCAGAGACCGAGGACGAGAGGTCAGTACAGTACCAACGATCAAGGGAAATAGTGTATTTTCTGTAATAGGGGATTAATGCAGAGACCGAGGACGAGAGGTCAGTACAGTACCAACGATCAAGGGAAATAGTGTATTTTCTGTAATGGGGGATTAATGCAAAGACCGAGGACGAGAGGTCAGTACAGTACCAACGATCAAGGGAAATAGTGTATTTTCTGTAATGGGGGATTAATGCAGAGACCGAGGACGAGAGGTCAGTACAGTACCAACGATCAAGGGAAATAGTGTATTTTCTGTAATGGGGGATTAATGCAGAGACCGAGGACGAGAGGTCAGTACAGTACCAACGATCAAGGGAAATAGTGTATTTTCTGTAATGGGGGATTAATGCAGAGACCGAGGACGAGAGGTCAGTACAGTACCAACGATCAAGGGAAATAGTGTATTTTCTGTAATGGGGGATTAATGCAGAGACCGAGGACGAGAGGTCAGTACAGTACCAACGATCAAGGGAAATAGTGTATTTTCTGTAATAGGGGATTAATGCAGAGACCAAGGACGAGAGGTCAGTACAGTACCAACGATCAAGGGAAATAGTGTATTTTCTGTAATGGGGGATTAATGCAGAGACCAAGGACGAGAGGTCAGTACAGTACCAACGATCAAGGGAAATAGTGTATTTTCTGTAATGGGGGATTAATGCAGAGACCGAGGACGAGAGGTCAGTACAGTACCAACGATCAAGGGAAATAGTGTATTTTCTGTAATGGGGGATTAATGCAGAGCCCGAGGACGAGAGGTCAGTACAGTACCAACGATCAAGGGAAATAGTGTATTTTCTGTAATGGGGGATTAATGCAGAGACCAAGGACGAGAGGTCAGTACAGAACCAACGATCAAGGGAAATAGTGTATTTTCTGTAATGGGGGATTAATGCAGAGACCGAGGACGAGAGGTCAGTACAGTACCAACGATCAAGGGAAATAGTGTATTTTCTGTAATAGGGGATTAATGCAGAGACCAAGGACGAGAGGTCAGTACAGTACCAACGATCAAAGGAAATAGTGTATTTTCTGTAATGGGGGATTAATGCAGAGACCGAGGACGAGAGGTCAGTACAGTACCAACGATCAAGGGAAATAGTGTATTTTCTGTAATAGGGGATTAATGCAGAGACCGAGGACGAGAGGTCAGTACAGTACCAACGATCAAGGGAAATAGTGTATTTTCTGTAATGGTGGATTAATGCAAAGACCGAGGACGAGAGGTCAGTACAGTACCAACGATCAAGGGAAATAGTGTATTTTCTGTAATAGGGGATTAATGCAGAGACCGAGGACGAGAGGTCAGTACAGTACCAACGATCAAGGGAAATAGTGTATTTTCTGTAATGGGGGATTAATGCAAAGACCGAGGACGAGAGGTCAGTACAGTACCAACGATCAAGGGAAATAGTGTATTTTCTGTAATGGGGGATTAATGCAGAGACCGAGGACGAGAGGTCAGTACAGTACCAACGATCAAGGGAAATAGTGTATTTTCTGTAATGGGGGATTAATGCAGAGACCAAGGACGAGAGGTCAGTACAGTACCAACGATCAAGGGAAATAGTGTATTTTCTGTAATAGGGGATTAATGCAGAGACCAAGGACGAGAGGTCAGTACAGTACCAACGATCAAGGGAAATAGTGTATTTTCTGTAATAGGGGATTAATGCAGAGACCAAGGACGAGAGGTCAGTACAGTACCAACGATCAAGGGAAATAGTGTATTTTCTGTAATGGGGGATTAATGCAGAGACCGAGGACGAGAGGTCAGTACAGTACCAACGATCAAGGGAAGTAGTGTATTTTCTGTAATGGGGGATTAATACGGAGACCGAGGACGAGAGGTCAGTACAGTACCAACGATCAAGGGAAATAGTGTATTTTCTGTAATAGGGGATTAATGCAGAGACCGAGGACGAGAGGTCAGTACAGTACCAACGATCAAGGGAAGTAGTGTATTTTCTGTAATGGGGGATTAATACGGAGACATGGCAGGAATCTGTCTATATATTGAGTCTGAAATAGGATACTTGTTGTTTGGACGTTGGCCCAGTTTTATTGCAAATTATTTTAATTGGTCAACCACAGGGCTGGGTTATAAACTACATCCTGTCCCTTTGTTCACTGGAGAGAATCACAGGAGAGAATCACAGGAGAGAATCACAGGAGAGACTCACAGGAGAGAATCACAGGAGAGAATCACAGGAGAGAATCACAGGAGAGAATCACTGGAGAGAATCACAGGAGAGAATCACTGGAGAGAGGGGAGAATGACCATCTACTTCCAAACATGATTTGTCCTATTTTAATAAACCTATTTTCTTCCCCCTGATTTGCATTGGGGTCTGTGTTACTAAAGAACATCAACTGCTAACATTAGTACCATTAATGTTGTAACTACTGCAGAACACACGTTTCTCCAAACCTCTGGATGTGGTGTGAAATCAACACCCTGACCATAGATGATGTCTGCTTGATTGAGATGCATAGGTAGCCTAGCAGTTAAGACCATTGGGCCAGTAACCGAAATGTCTCTGGTTTGAATTCCCAAGCCGACTAGGTGAAAAATCTGTTGATGTGCCCTTGAGCAAGACACAACCCTAATTGTGCCTATAAGTCACTCTGGATAACAATGTTTGGGCACTGCATCTCAGTGCTAGAGACGTCACTGTAGACCCTGGTTCGATTCCATGCTGTATCACAACTGGCCGTGATTGGGAGTCCCATAGGGCGTTGCTCAATTAGCCCAGCGTTGTCCGGGTTAGGGTTTGGCTGAGGTAGGCCGTCATTGTCAATAAGAATTTGTTCTTAACTGACTTGTCAAGTTAAATAAAGGTTAAATAGTCTGCTAAAATGTAATGCGAAGCCCTGCATTGAGGCTGGCCACAACGACCTTTGCCCTCCGGTGTTTGTCTATGTTCAAAACAGTGCCAGTTGAGTCTTACACTTGATCTGCAGCCAATCAGAGAACTTGTGAATTATGCCACAACAGATGCAGAGCCTTAAAGAAGAATATAAAAACGTAATCAGTCACTGTTTTCATATATTCAAACTTGGTGATAGATAATACATACAACCTGCAACAGCCCTCCTGACAGCATAAGGAAGTAACTGGAAGCCATGTTGAGATGGTGTACTGCACTTAGATGTGTGAAGAGATCTTTACAGTTATCGACAACTTTTTCTTCTAAAATAAACCCCATCCTTATCTACCATGCATTCACTGTTAACCAATCTTTGTGATGCAGGGCTCTACAGTGTGACCATTTTACTCCCATACTGTATGTGTCAAAACAATAGATGTGAAAAACTGAAAAAAAAAGTCAAGTATTAGCAGGTGTGAGTTGTGCTTTGCATCAACAAATTGCTGTCATAGTTATTTTCAAAGTATTTCGTTTTCTGCCGTTTTGTTTCATAGAGGTAGCTAATCACACAAACTTCTATGAGTCCCATAAAGCCCACCTCGAGCAGCAACAGTACTTGGCGGGGGCTGTGCGCACTGAGAGTCGCATAAAGCCCACCTCGAGCAGCAACAGTACTTGGCGGGGGCTGTGCGCACTGAGAGTCGCATAAAGCCCACCTCGAGCAGCAACAGTACTTGGTGGGGGCTGTGCGCACTGAGAGTCCCATAAAGCCCACCTCGAGCAGCAACAGTACTTGGTGGGGGCTGTGCGCACTGAGAGTCCCATATACTTGGTGGGGGCTGTGCGCACTGAGAGTCCCATAAAGCCCACCTCGAGCAGCAACAGTACTTGGTGGGGGCTGTGCGCACTGAGAGTCCCATAAAGCCCACCTCGAGCAGCAACAGTACTTGGTGGGGGCTGTGCGCACTGAGAGTCGCATAAAGCCCACCTCGAGCAGCAACAGTACTTGGCGGGGGCTGTGCGCACTGAGTGAAGTGCTGAAATATTTTTTTTTACAAGCACACAGGCACAAAAGTTGGTCTAACTTAACCACAAGTCTACTAAAGTGTGACTGTACTTGTGTTCCTTGGCTATTTGCATAATTTTGTTCACACACTAGTGTTTTTCAATGTTAGTTTAAGCTTGCTCAACTGCTAGCGAATAGACACGTCAGAGAATCTGATCTCTCACAGACAGACGTGTGAGTGCGAGTCCCACCAGAGGATTTGAGAAAGTTTTTATTCAACAAGTGTTTTTATGATAAGAAATGACTAACAGTTAGCGCATAAAACATTTTATTCAACAAGTGTTTGTCATTTATTATGATAAAATCACTCTTCCTCAAATATTTTAATTGTGCTCCTAAATGTATTTAGGACATGTGCTCCTTGTAAAACATGTCAGCGTAGAGCTCTATGATGAGGTCACTTTTTGGGAAACAGCGATGGTGGATCGATCTAGCATAATGAAAACTAGTGGAAACCCTTCTCTCAGGCCAAACGTGCTGGTCATCAAGTTATCGTGTGAGGTAGTGGCCGTTGTTGCCATGAGAAAAGGGTAACCAGTGGAACACAAACAACATTGTAAATACAACCTATATGTCACGTTCTGACCTTTGTTTTTCCTTTGTTTTGTCTTCATTTAGTATGGTCAGGGCGTGAGTTGGGGTGGGCAGTCTATGTTTTGTGTTTCTATGTTTAGGTTTCTGTTTCGGCCTAGTATGGTTCTCAATCAGAGTCAGGTGTCGTTAGTTGTCTCTGATTGAGAATCATACTTAGGTAGCCTGGGTTTCACTGTTGGTTTTTTTCCGTGTCTGTGTTTGTCGCCACACGGTACTGTTTCGGTCTGGTATTTTCACGTATTCGTTTATTGTTTCTTGTATTTCATTAGTGTTCAGTTTCTGTTTTTAAAATAAACTATATGAACACGTACCACGCAGCATCTTGGTCCGATCCTTACTCCTCTTCAGGAGAAAAAGAAATCTACCGTTACACTATACTTATCTGTTTATTTATTCTCGCTTTCATATTTAAACTATTTGCTAATTATTGTCTATTAAATTTGCTCTTGCAATGTAAACATATGTTTCCCACACCAATAAAGCCCTTTGAATTCCATGTCATTGAATAGTGGGGCAGCTGAGGGGGAAAAAAAACGTTTTTTTTTGTTGCATTTTTGGCACAAATGTAGATTTGACAGCTTCAGCCCCTGTGGAGCAGGGCAGAATATACACTTGAATAAAGGAGGTCAGGTCCAAGCCACTAGTACATTAGCTTGGTTAGTTCCAGGGTTTTTAATGAAGTACCTTGTCCTGATAACACTTCTTCAAAGGGTGTATATTGTCTGTTGCTGTGTTTGGAAGCACTGACCCAATAATTATTATTTTGAATGATGAGGTTGGAGGTCCCTTAGAGTGCAGGAAGTGATGGAACACCTCATAGGAGCTTAACTGCCATAGTGGACAGAACACTAGTCTGTCACAGGGCCTTGCCCCACTCTAGTTGCTTAATGCTGTGGTGGCTCCAAGCAGAGACGGTCTCATTTTTACTGTCTTAGGTACGGCTTGGCTGGGAATCGAAATAAGAACTTTCCACTCTCATGGCAAACACTCTCACCAAAAATGACAGCCACTGAGTTGGATATATATATACTACATGGCCTTTAATTTGCAGAACATATTCAGCTGAAATTAGAAAAACTAGTGTGTCATACTTTGTTCATGTGTCACATATACTCCCTCTCCGGCCTCTAGGTCACCAGGCTGCTCAAAATCCTGCACACCTGTCACCATCGTCAAGCACACCTGTGCCTCATGACAATCACCAGGACCCCATCACCTCCTTGATTATCTTCCCTGTATCTGTCCCTCCCCTTGGTTCTTTCCTCAGGTGTTATTGACTCTGTTTCATGTCGGTGTGTTGTTTGTGTTTATTTATTTATTAAAACACTCACTCACTCCCTGTACTTGCTTCCTGACTCTCGGTGCACTCGTTACATCATGAAACAGCTTGAAAGTAAAATATATTGTGCCAAGCACAGTTCTGACAAACACAGCTTAAGATAGTTGTCCACAGCAATTGTGAACTATTCCAACTTAATGGCTGTGATATTTTCCATTGCAAAGTAGCTTTCGCAGCCATTTGTTTACATGCTCATGTTACTGGTAGGATGTGAACACCAGTCATTAGACCTAAACAAATATTTAGAATATGGCCAAGGGTGGTTGTAAGTTGCAGGCAGGGCTACTTCATCACTATAACATTTTAACTCACCTCTGCTACACTTATCCTAAAAAAAATTATAATAAATAAATAAAATGTTTGGTCTAAATGACTGTTTCCCTCTATTTTATTTTTATTTTTTTATTTCACCTTTATTTAACCAGGTAGGCTAGTTGAGAACAAGTTCTCATTTGCAACTGCGACCTGGCCAAGATAAAGCATAGCAGTATGAGCAGACAACACAGAGTTACACATGGAGTAAACAATTAACAAGTCAATAACACAGTAGAAAACAAAGGGGGAGTCTATATACAATGTGTGCAAAAGGCATGAGGTAGGCGAATAATTACAATTTTGCAGATTAACACTGGAGTGATAAATGATCAGATGGTCATGTACAGGTAGAGATATTGGTGTGCAAAAGAGCAGAAAAGTAAATAAATAAAAACCGTATGGGGATGAGGTAGGTGAAAATGGGTGGGCTATTTACCAATAGACTATGTACAGCTGCAGCGATCGGTTAGCTGCTCAGATAGCTGATGTTTGAAGTTGGTGAGGGAGATAAAAGTCTCCAACTTCAGCGATTTTTGCAATTCGTTCCAGTCACAGGCAGCAGAGTACTGGAACGAAAGGCGGCCAAATGAGGTGTTGGCTTTAGGGATGATCAGTGAGATACACCTGCTGGAGCGCATGCTACGGATGGGTGTTGCCATCGTGACCAGTGAGCTGAGATAAGGCGGAGCTTTACCTAGCATGGACTTGTAGATGACCTGGAGCCAGTGGGTCTGGCGACGAATATGTAGCGAGGGCCAGCCGACTAGAGCATACAAGTCGCAGTGGTGGGTGGTATAAGGTGCTTTAGTGACAAAACGGATGGCACTGTGATAGACTGCATCCAGTTTGCTGAGTAGAGTGTTGGAAGCCATTTTGTAGATGACATCGCCGAAGTCGAGGATCGGTAGGATAGTCAGTTTTAATAGGGTAAGCTTGGCGGCGTGAGTGAAGGAGGCTTTGTTGCGGAATAGAAAGCCGACTCTTGATTTGATTTTCGATTGGAGATGTTTGATATGAGTCTGGAAGGAGAGTTTGCAGTCTAGCCAGACACCTAGGTACTTATAGATGTCCACATATTCCAGGTCGGAACCATCCAGGGTGGTGATGCTAGGCGGGCATGCGGGTGCAGGCAGCGATCGGTTGAAAAGCATGCATTTGGTTTTACTAGCGTTTAAGAGCAGTCGGAGGCCACGGAAGGAGTGTTGTATGGCATTGAAGCTTGTTTGGAGGTTAGATAGCACAGTGTCCAATGACGGGCCGAAAGTATATAGAATGGTGTCGTCTGCGTAGAGGTGGATCAGGGAATCGCCCGCAGCAAGAGCAACATCATTGATGTATACAGAGAAAAGAGTCGGCCCGAGAATTGAACCCTGTGGCACCCCCATAGAGACTGCCAGAGGACCGGACAGCATGCCATCCGATTTGACACACTGAACTCTGTCTGCAAAGTAATTGGTGAACCAGGCAAGGCAGTCATCCGAAAAACCGAGGCTACTGAGTCTGCCGATAAGAATATGGTGATTGACAGAGTCGAAAGCCTTGGCAAGGTCGATGAAGACGGCTGCACAGTACTGTCTTTTATCGATGGCGGTTATGATATCGTTTAGTACCTTGAGTGTGGCTGAGGTGCACCCGTGACCGGCTCGGAAACCAGATTGCACAGCGGAGAAGGTACAGTGGGATTCGAGATGGTCAGTGACCTGTTTGTTGACTTGGCTTTCGAAGACCTTAGATAGGCAGGGCAGGATGGATATAGGTCTGTAACAGTTTGGGTCCAGGGTGTCTCCCCCTTTGAAGAGGGGGATGACTGCGGCAGCTTTCCAATCCTTGGGGATCTCAGACGATATGAAAGAGAGGTTGAACAGGCTGGTAATAGGGGTTGCGACAATGGTGGCGGATAGTTTCAGAAATAGAGGGTCCAGATTGTCAAGCCCAGCTGATTTGTACGGGTCCAGGTTTTGCTATAATTGTATTATCCTGTGTTACTGTCAAACCTTTTGGTTTTCAGGAGATCCAGGGCCAGAAATATGGGCAAGAAGTGTATTCATTTTAAAAGGCAATTACTTTTTGTAGATTAAAGATTTGTAAAATAGTGGGACAGTCTGCAGCCTTTTGGTAAAATGGCTGACACGCCCCCCGGGGGCCAAAGCTGTGGGGGTTCCATATCGAAATCTTTTCAGGGTACCTACATTTAATTCTGTGTCACATTTGGTGTGTTCATCTCAAAATAGGTCAACTGTAATTGTATTACTGTCTGTGGCCATTTCAAAAGATGACCACCACGCCCCTGGGATGTCCAGAAACCTACCTCTGTTCCAAATTGCACCTCTCTTCTGAATTGGAAGATAATGGTAGGGCAACCGTTGGGGGCCATTTAAAAAAATGGCTGCCACACCCCTCCCCCCCCTAGGATCCAAATCTGGAGTGGCTCTATATCTGAATCTTTTCAGGTGGGTAGGTAGCCTAGCGGTTAAGAGCGTTGGGCCAGTAACCAAAGGTTGATGGTTTGAATCCCAGAACAGACTATGTGAAAAATCTGTTGATGTGCTCTTGAGCAAAACACTCAACACTAACTGCTCTGGATCAGAGTTTCTACTAAAATGTCAAGATTTGACAGGAATCTATCTCTGTGCATAATGTAGCGCTTTTATCACAAAATGCATGATGGTTCCAGATTTTTCAGCTTAAAAGCTTGATGAGAAGATTCAGGGCCATGCACAGAGGTTTTTGGGTACATGTGCTCAAACCAAACATGGCACCTCAAAAATAACATTTCCTGCGACTGTGGTCACAGACTTGTTGAGAAAGTTTTACTAACAAAGGGGAAAGCAGCACAATCTTAACAATTCGAGGAGTAAAGTATTTTACGAAACTATTTTGAAACGGAATCAATTCTGCACTCATTAACAATAACCAACACAATTCCAGTCAAAATAGATGTAAGATGTACTGTACTATATCGAACCTAACTCCAAATGTTGCCTGTCATTACAACCATAAAGGTATTTTCAAAACGCAAGATACAGAAATAAACTGCATTTTACACCTGCATTTGGAGCAGAAAGTCATTCATGTTAGCAGCCAATAACAAGTAGGTATACATTATGTCACAACCCTGGAGTCCAGAGCAAGCTAAATCATACACCCATACGGCCTGCTTGTAGCAGAGGTTTCAGGATCGGATGGAAAGCATGTTCTGTCTGCACCATCACGTTGGAGGGTGTTTTCTATGGTGTTTATTCTATACAAGAGCAAGGTAATGTTGATTATGAAGTATTTACTTCAGTATCACTCTGTAGCGTACATACAGTTCCATTCAGTGCATAGTAAGTAATGTCTAACTTGGCTCACTAGTACTAGATAGAATCACACTCAGAAACACATGACAGCAGCACCATCTATTGGCTTGGCGACATCTAGTAACATCTTCCTTTAGCCCACAAATGAAGATAACTCCTATTCGACTCATTGAACAGGAGTACTGGGGTTAGACCTGTGCCAGTGAAAACATGACCCTGGTAAGAAAAACACAGAACTAACTGTGTCTCATTCAAGAACCTTCAGAAGCATCAACTTTAAAGTCAACAAGCAGACTACCCTCTTCCATCAGGCAGTGGGACTGCTTCCATATCAGCCACCTGCTGGGTTGGCGGGTTCGTTCCATGGTCTTCAATCATCCTCATCCGTGTTTGTTTGGTGGTCGATCGGGGGGGGGGGGGGGGGGTTGTTGTTCACCACCTGCTGGGTTGGCGGGTTCGTTCCATGGTCTTCAGTCATCCTCATCCTGTTTGTTTGGTGGTCGATCGGGGGGGGGGGGGGTTGTTGTTCACCACCTGCTGGGTTGGCGGGTTCGTTCCATGGTCTTCAGTCATCCTCATCCTGTTTGTTTGGTGGTCGATCGGGGGGGGGGGGGGGTTGTTGTTCACCACCTGCTGGGTTGGCGGGTTCGTTCCATGGTCTTCAGTCATCCTCATCCGTGTTTGTTTGGTGGTCGATCGGGGGGGGGGGGGGGGGGGGGGTTGTTGTTCAGTCCGTCGGTTTCTGTTTCTGCTGTATTTTTCTACCATTCGCTAGTACTTCATATGACCGGTCACTGAGTTGATCAGTGCATATTATGCCCGGCGTCCAAGTGCTGACTGAGTTGATCAGTGCATATTATGCCCGGAGTCCATGTGCTGACTGAGTTGATCAGTGCATATTATGCCCGGAGTCCATGTGCTGACTGAGTTGATCAGTGCATATTATGCCCGGAGTCCATGTGCTGACTGAGTTGATCAGTGCATATTATGCCCGGCGTCCAAGTGCTGACTGAGTTGTTGGAGTGGAGAGTAACTCTTACTGTTTGTCCTTGGAGGATTTGGGGCATGTCACAGGCATGTGGTGTTTCGCTGTCAGCCCTTGGGCTTGTTTTCTCAGAATTACATTTTGCACCACTTGGGGTTTGAGCAGTTCTGTTCATGGTGGGTAAGATCGTGTGTGTGTTCGTCTGGACATGAGTCGCTGTACCGGAGAACTGTTAAGTTCCTCTGTTGGAACTATTCCTCCATGCCAACACTGCTTTCTAGGGGTCGTCACCATCCTATCGCAGCCTTTTTTTAAGAGCGTTTTGGACATTTTCACTGCTGATTTCACTTTGCCATTGCCTTGGCTGTGAAACGGTGATGATGTCACAGGTTTAAAGTCATCAGCACAGTTTTGAAAGTCCATTCCGGAGAGGAAGGGGGGGGAGGAATTATCAGAAACAACAGTGTGGGTAACGCCATGTCTGCTGAACTGCTTTTATCAGAATTCAATGATGGTGTCTGATGTGGTGTCAGTCAGTCCGTCGAGCTCCCAGTAGTCAGAGTAATAATCGAACATGATGAAGTAGTTGCTTTTATTGACTGTGGACTGTGAGTCCATCCCGATCTTTTTACATTTTTTATTTCACCTTTATCTTGATCTTGGGCCATGGGAGGGGAGGGATTTGGTGGGGGATGAGTGTCTCCTTGTGTTGTCTCTTCTGGATGGAGTTGCAGGTTGCACATTTGCTGATAAAGATCTTTATGCCCTCCGTAATCCTTGGCCAGAAAACAGCATCACGTGCCTTTCTGAGACAAGCCTCTATATCTGAGTGGCCAAAGTGTATTTTTTTATAGAAAGTCAGTGTGTAACATGTCACGTTTGAAGACGCTGTTTCCTTTAAATATCAGTCCATTTTCTGTGGTGAGCTCCTCTTTGTACATCCAGAAATCTTTCAGTGTGTGACTCACAGCCTGTTTGGTTCCAGGCCAACCGTTTTTGAATTGTGCGTACAGAGCCTGAAACAGTGGGTCCTGGGAACAGTGTGCTTTGATTGACTCCATTGTCTTAGTTGAAATGTTGACATGATAAGTGGCGTCCACCATCGTTACGCGCACCTCCGCCTCATGACAATCACCTGGACTCCATGACCTTCCTGATTACCTCCCCTATATCTGTCACTCCCCTTGGTTATTTCCTCAGGCATTATTGACTGCTTTTTTGTGTTTCTTGTTAAGTACTATGTTCTATTTATTATTACATTATCACTCCTGGTATTGCTGCCTCACTCCCAGCGTACATGTTACAAAGATAGTTTCTGTGTATTGTGATGGACTCTCTGCCATGCAGAATCTGGTCAAACTTGTCACATGCAAAACAACGGAGAGAAATTCTTTCTCAATCTGTGCATATCTTTATTCTGTCTGAGTCAATGTTCTGGAGGCAAAGGCAACAGGTTGTTCTTTCTGTAGAAGGGCTGCGCCCAAACCTGTCTCACTGGCATCACACTGCGGTGTGACTTCATCATTCAGGTCGTAGTATTTGAGCATTGGGTGTTGTGTGACTAACTGTTTGATAGTCTCAACTGACGTCGGTCGATGTACCCATGTTCTGAATGGCTGTTATTTTCTCTGGGTCAGGGCGAGGGCCCTCTGTGGTTTCTTTTTGTTCAGCTTCAGGTTGACATCTCTTGCTCTCTGCAGGAGAGTTGTAATGTTTCTGGGATGTGCAGAGCACATTCTAGGTGAAGCTGGTTGAGAGAATGCCAAGAGTGTGCAAAACTGTCATCAAGGCAAAGGGTGGCTACTTTGAAAATATAAAATACATTTAATTTGTTTACTACATGATTCCGTATGTGAAGCTTTCCCTCGTCCTCCATTTGGCAAATCTGATCACAATTCAATCCTCCTGATTCCTGCTTACAAGCAAAAAGTTAAAGCAGGAAGAACCCGTGACAAGATCAATAAAAAAGTGGTCAGATGAAGCAGATGCTAAGCTACACGACTGTTTTACTAGCACAGACTGGAATATGTTCCGGGATTCCTCCAATGGATTTATGGCTGATGTAAGATGAAATGTTACTTTATTTGGCACTTAATAGGGTCATTTGTTTTGCGTGAACTTGTTTTTTATGAAGTTAAACATGTGCATTTTATGACTGAATGTAAAAATGAAGTGAAATCAACGTTTTTTTCTTCTTTTCTTCCTAGCTAAAGGCTAGAGCTGGCACTTTCAAGGACCGGAAGCTTATAAGAAATCCCTATATGCCCTCCGACGAACCATCAAACAGGCAAAGCGTCAATACAGCACTAAGATCGAGTCTTACTACATCGGCTCTGACACTCGTCGGATGTGGCAGGGCCTATTAACCATTAAAGACTACAAAGGGAAGCACAGCTGAGAGCTGCCCAGTGACACGAGCCTACCGGATGAGCTAAACTACTTCTATGCTCGCTTCGAGACAAAAAAACATGGAAAACAGGCATGAGAGCACCAGCTGTACCGGAAGACTGTGTGATCACGCTCTCCACAGCCGATGTGTGTAAGACCTTTAGACAGGTCAACATTCACAAGGCCGCAGGGCCAGACGGATTACCAGGACGTGTACTGCGAGCATGCAATGACCAACTAGCAAGTGTGTTCACTGACATTTTCAACCTCTCCCTGTCCGAGTCTGTAATACCAACATGTTTTAAGCAGAACACCATAGTGCCTGTGCCCAAGAACACTACGGGAACCTGCCTAAATGACTACCAACCCGTAATGCTGGTCATGGCTCACATCAACACCATCATCACAGAAACCCTAGACCCACTCCAATTTGCATACCACCCCAAAAGATCCACAGATGATGCAGTCTCTATTGCACTCCACACTGCCCTTTCCCACCTGGACAAAAGGATCACCTATGTGAGAATGCTATTCATTGACTACAGCTCAGCGTTCAACACCATAGTGCCCTCAAAACTCATCAATAAGCAAAAGACATCCGCAACGCTAATCCTCAACACAGGGGCCCCTCAGGGGTAAGTGCTCAGTCACCTCCTTTACTCCCTGTTCACACATGACTGCACGGCCAGGCACGACTCCAACACCATCATTATGTTTGCACCTACAACAATGAGACAGCCTATAGGGAGGAGGTCAGAGACCTGGCCGTGTCGTGCCAGGACAACAACGTCTCCCTCAACGTGATCAAGACAAAGGAGATGATTGTGGACTACAGGAAAAAGAGGACCGAGCACGCCCCCATTCTCATCAACGGGGCTACAGGGGCGCAGGTTGAGAGCTTCAAGTTCCTTGGTGTCCACATCACCAACAAATTAACATGGTCCAAGCACACCATGACAGTCGTGAAGCGGGTACGACAAAACCTATTCCCCCTCAGGAGACTGAAAAGATTTGGCATGGGTTCTCAGATCCTCAAAAGGTTCTAAAGTTGCACCATCAAGAGCATCCTGACTGTTTGCATCACTGTCTGGTTTGGTAACTGCTCGGCCTCTGACCGCAGGGCACTACAGAGGGTTGTGCAAACAGCCGAGTACATCACTGGGGCCAAGCTTCCTGCCATCCAGGACCTCTATACCAGCCGGTGTCAGAGGAAGGCCCTAAAAATTGTCAACGACTCCAGCCACCCTAGTCATAGACTGTTCTCTCTGCTACCATATGGCAAGCGGTACCGGAGTGCCAAGTCTAGGTCCAAGAGGCTTCTCAACAGCTTCTACCCCAAGCCATAAGACTCCTGAACATCTAGTCAAAAGTCTACCCAGACTATTCGCATTGCCCCCCTCCCCTCTCCACATCACTGCCACTCTCTGGTTTCATCTATGCATAGTCACTTTAATTAACTCTACCTACATGTACATACTACCTCAACTAACCGGTGCCCCCGCACATTGATTCTGTACCGGTACCCCCCTGTATATATTGTTATCTTGCTGCTCTTTAATTTCTTGTTACTTGTATCTCTTATTCTTATCCATAATCTTTTAACTACTCTGTCGGTTAGGGGCTCGTAACTAAGTATTTCACTGTAAGCTCTCAAACTGTGGTGTTCGGCGCATGTGACTAATAACATTTGATATTTCATAGTTTTGATGTCTCCACTATTATTCTACAATGTAGAAAATAGTGAAACATAAAGTAAAGCCCTGGAATGAGTAGGCGTGTCCAAACATTTTACTGGTACTGTCCAACAATGGGGCATGTGCTCTGCACAGATAGAGTACCTGAGAAGATTAAATATTGACATATTTATTTTATATAACGACTGCCATGAGACTTGTAATGATGTCTGGAATGAGTCAGTTCGGAAGATGTTAGGCAAATGACGTCATAGAATTGTCATATTTTGGTCATAATAAAGACGTCTCAAAAAATAAGTCTTAAACTGGTCATATTTTTGATCATATGACGTTGCGACCAGAATATACTCAGAATAAGAAGTCAAAATTACGTTGTGTGCCAGTTGTGTTCACACAGCCTGCCCGTTGGGTTCACACAGCCTGTCCGTTGGGTTCACACAGCCTGCCCGTTGGGTTCACACAGCCTGCCCGTTGGGTTCACACAGCCTGTCTGTTGGGTTCACACAGCCTGCCCGTTGGGTTCACACAGCCTGCCAGTTGGGTTCACACAGCCTGCCCGTTGGGTTCACACAGCCTGTCCGTTGGGTTCACACAGCCTGTCTGTTGGGTTCACACAGCCTGCCCGTTGGGTTCACACAGCCTGTCCGTTGGGTTCACACAGCCTGTCCGCAGCTCTTACGACATGTTATTGGAATATTTGAGTAAAGTTACTTGTGTTACTCATCTCTGCTGTCCTGCGCCTGACTATATTGGTCCCATTGACTGGGTGTAGCTGGTCTGGGTGTAGCTGCACCAGCTTCACCCAGACCACTACATGATGGCCACAATTAGGAATTACTGCAGGGTCTTACTATCACCCAAAACAACCCAAATGTTTCCCAAAAGAACCCCAAACAGGTGCCCAATAGAACCACAAACAAGTACCCAATAGAACCCCAAACAGGTGCCCAATAGAACCCCAAACAGGTACCCAATAGAACCCCAAACAAGTACCCAATAGAACCCCAAACAGGTACCCAATAGAACCCCAAGCTGTTTTGCTGAAATCTGTGCAAGTGGCACATGAATTGCTTTTCCTAAGATAACCCTTTACTTATCTGTAAGACATAGCGGTCACATGTAGAGGACGGAGCTCGGTTGTAAAAGCTCTTTGGTGAGATCAGCAAACATAAATTGCATTACCAGGTTTTGTTGGCACCCCCTAATCGACAACCTTTCTATTTTTCACAAGTGAGGGCTGCAACAGATCAGCCATGAAGGATGGACCTGTCAATGGGCCCAATATAGTTTTATAATAGAGTCTATTTTAAACATACCAATGCAAAGCTGACAACTTCAACCTTTCAAATCTAGATCCCAATGCGGACGGTTAGAATTATGATGTCTAAAGGAAAGGACTAAAACATCACACTAAGATGATATATTAGGACATGCTGGTAAAGTTATTTAAAAATGTAGACAATTTCAGCTAATTGAACCCCGCAGATTGTCCTCAGACAACACAAAACAATACTAGGCAAACAGAATACCTTAGAAGTTGAAACGGTATAATCGCCAAATCCTACCCAAGTCTATTTTTATATATTTTTTACTCAGGAACCAGGTGTGGATCCTGAGTTAATTAAGCAATTAACATCCCACCATGCTTAGGGTCATGTATAAAAATGCCCAGCTGCCCATTATATTGTCTACCATGGCTAGAAGAAGAGATCTCAGAGACTTTGAAAGAGGGGCCTCAAAGAAGCTTACAGTAAGAAGTTTAAAGGGTGTATATGCGTGTATATGTGCGTGTGTGTCAGTCACCAGATCTCAACCATATGGAACACTTATGGGAGATTCTGGAGTGGTCGCCAAGACAGTGTTTTCCACCACCATCAACAAAACACCAAACAATGGAATTTCTCGTGGAAGAATTGTGTTGCATCCCTCCAATAGAGTTCCAGACCATTGTAGAATCTATACCAAGGTGGATTGAAGCTGTTCTGGTGGCTCGTTGTGGCCCAACTCCCTATTAAAACACTTTATGTTGGTGTTTCCTTTATATTGTCAACAGTATATGTTAGCCTATTATCTACACTTTATCTGATATTATGGTCTGTCCTCCCTCTACTGGTCTAGAGCTATAGAATTCTGATGAGTACTCTTACTGAAAGACATATGTCGGTCTTAGTGTCCTCCTTTTAGGTCTAGAAGCGTCAAATCTGGGAGTTAATGCCTTTTGAGGGCTTATTTTATATAGCCAAACGTAGGTGGAAATCACAGGAGGCTGCAGAGGGGAGAACGGCTCATAATCATGTCGGGAACATAGTTGACCGAATATAAGTTTATTATTTACAGTCTGCATAATATCTTTGAAAGATTCCCTGTGGCTTAAATGTTGATCAATAAGGTTTGTTTCACTTCAGGTGCATTATCCATTGTCAATAAACATTAACGCGCAGGATTCACCTGTAAAATACTGAGGTCAAGTGAGCCGACACTGGCAAAACGCAGTAAAGCCATTTGAACTTCAGTCTGCTACTGAATTCAGGTGCGTGGATACACAACATTTTAGAGTATTGCGTGTTTTCCCGGGGGGAAACAGTAGGCATTCTCATACTCAGATAAAGGTGATAGCTACAAATCATTCCAAGCAAACAGATGGAAGCATATTTATTCAATCTTCCACAATAGAAATGATACCAAATTGTTTATTTAATTTCTGTGCCATATTAAAAAATGACTCTGATATCGCAGGTTGTGTGAGGCAGCAGAGTCATATTACAGGGGACTTTGAGGGCATATAACTCACGTTTCCCACACACAAAATGTATTTATAAATATATTTTGTGATGTGTACCATTAGTAGATCATTAATCCAGAGTGATGACTACTGAATACTATAAAATGTCCATATTATGCCAGTTTAAAGAGGTTTTGTGACGTGTTTTACTATCAGATCAATAATCAATTGTCATGAACATTTCAAACTATAACATGCCCATATTATGCCAGCTGCAAGATTAGAAAAATACTTATTTTGTTCTATTATAGTAAACTATTGTCCTTCTTCAACAATAAATAATTAAGTGTCCCACTTTGGTCTCAGGACAATTTGTGTTTGAAGAAAAGTCATTGATCCTGTGTTTATTTAGTGTTTAGTGTAGTAGAGTTCTGAAGCTATTTAGAATGTAATCAAGGTGGGAGTTAAGACAATGGGACGATTCTGGAAGGTGTTCTGGAAAGCATGTTTTCAGAAAGTGCCCATACTCACCCTACTTAAAAGGGAAAAATATCCTTCCCATATCTATCTACTGTTTCTTCTTTCTCTTGTGAATGTTAATACTTGTGTTATACATAGAATAATAGGCAATCATTTGGAAAGGTGGAATTATATTATGTTTATAATAATTGACCACTATCTAAAGGATCAATGTATTTAGACAGCTATATTTTATATTATCTTAGACCACTGCTCCCGAGTGCCGCAGTGGTCTAAGACACTGCATCTCAGTGCAAGAGGAGTCACTGCAGTACCTGGTTTGAATCCAGGCTGCATCACATCCGGCCGTGATTGGGAGTCCCATAGGGAGGCGCACAATTGGCCCAGAGTCATCGGGGGTTTGGACGGGGTAGGCCGTCATTGTAAATAAGAATTTGTTCTTAACTGACATGCCTAGTTAAATCACATTTTTTAAATGTATTTTTTTGAGCAATTCAAAAATGTAATTACTGTGCTGATTATGTATTATGTATTATTATAATGTATGATATTAATATATTATTCAAGAATATAACACCAGAGCTCTGTGCAATAGTTTTAAGAGAAATCAATCAATCAATAAAAACATGTTTACAGTCTGGATTACACCCAGATTGATTACGAAATTACACATAAATAAAATGTAAATGTATTTATTTCTGCAATAATACACTAACATATAAATATAGGCATAATAACATCAGAAGCCATTTGAAATCCCTTATAGTAATTTCTGGTGGAAAAACAGACGTGTAGTTTTCACCTCCACCATTCCTACTGTACAGCACCACATGGTTTGACGTTTTTCAAGCTATAACATATACAATTTCCTGAAATGAATTGCACATTTTTTTCCTCTAAAAACAAACACCAGGCTACAGAGAATTAGTGTATGTGTTGGTACCCTCTTCTCTTTGACATAGGGGTTATCTATGTCGACTGTAATATGACAAATTTATTGATTTTTTTAAATATAAAGAATTGATAGACCAAGAAAAAGGTAGTTCTTTACAGTGGCGCAAATGTGGTTTTAGAACAGCCTACCTGCCCGCTCGAAGGCGTTTGCATGGTCCTAAAGCACACCGTTCCCTTTCTGAACGTAATTTATGATTTATTTCATCCATTCTGAACGTTAATGTATAATTTATGCTTAATTTCAACGATTAAAAAAAATGATGGTCTTCTACGCTAATGTAAATAAATGTATGTATATTGTAAGAACTACACATTTTTAAACCTTATATCACATTATCTGTAAAATAGTAAATTAGTAAAATAGTTCATTTTCTAAGTGATTCATCTACTCCATACTTTCAGGTCCTGCAGACTTCCAAACCAAAAACCATTGGCTATAACAGAGTAGGCTTAAGTTAACTGGTACACCATTTGGCGGTCCCTATGGCAGTATCCTTTGAAGAACCCTTTTGGGATCCATGTAGAACCCTTTCGGGTTCTATGTAGAACTCTTTCCACAGAGAGTTCTACATGGAACCCAAAAGCATTTTTACCTGGACCTAGAGCCCTTTTCCTAGAAGTGTAGCCTAGGTTACTGATACAGTCAAGTAGCCTTCCTTTTATCCTGTTGAATCTAGGGGGCACTATTTTCATTTTTGGAAAAATAACATTCCCAAAGTAAACGGGCTATTTTGTCAGGACAAGATGCTAGAATATGCATATAATTGACAGCTTAGGATAGAAAACACTCTAAAGTTTCCAAAACTGTAAAAATCTTGTCTGCGAGTA